>NC_059279.1:10745764-10748264 GCF_017591435.1 Portunus trituberculatus | reverse complement strand
TGTAGGCATACTCGTACTTGAAGAGTATGATTATGTGGAAAGCGCTGTTCAGCTTCCGCCTATTAGTGGCGCAGGCAATTTTATTTGTAGTGGTACCCATATTAGCGCCCATATCACCACCCAAGCGCATCTTTCATGTAACCACCTAGAACCTGGACATCATGGTTACATGTAGGTAACTTGTAACTTTAAACCACTCAACAAATGGCATAGTTTCAAGGTTGTACAGTACATGGTGGGATTAGAGCCCACGCGTTGACGTCTGCCCAATCCCGCGCTCACCACCTTATCCACTACGCCACCACCTCCCCAACTGATGCTGCTATTACTTTTACTATTACTAATGCTACTACTACTATTACTACTAATGATAATAATAATTTTTTTTTAGGCAAGAGAGGAAGCTTGCCAAGGGCAAAAAAAAAAAAAAAAAAATTCCCACTTGATTGCCAGTTCCCTAAAATAGTCAAAAAGTTAGCCAAAAATCTGGGACAAATATCTTAAAACCTCTCTCGTAGAAGAAATCAAGTTGTAGGAAGATGAAAAAAACAGAAGTAAGCAAGGAGTTCCAGAGTTTACCAGAGAAAGGTATGAATGATTGAGAGTACTTGTTAACTCTTGCATTACAGAATTGGACATAATAGGTGTGAGAGGAAGAAACCTTGTGCACTGAGGCCTCAGAAGGAGGGGAGGCATGCCGTTAGCAAGATCAGCAGAGCAGTTAGCATGAAAATAGTGATAAAAGATTGAAAGAGATGCAACATTTCGACAGTGAAAAAGAGGCTGAAGACAAGTCAGTCAGAGGAGGGGAGTTGAGATGAAAGGCTTTTGATTCCACCCTATCTAATAAAATTGTGTGAGTGGAACCCCCTCAAGCATGCGAAGAGTACTCCATACAAGGACGGATAAGGCCCTTGTTCAAAGTTAGCAGTTGGAGGGGCGAGAAAAAACAGGTGGAGACGCCGCAGAATGCCTGTCTTCATAGAAGCTGTCTTAACAAGAGATGGGATGTGAAGTTTCTAGTTTAGATTATGAGGAAATGACTTACCAAGGACGTTCAGTGTAGATGGGGACAGATGAATATCACTGAAGAAGAGGGGATAGTTGTCTGGAAGGTTGTGTCGAGTTGATAGATGGAGGAATTGAGTTTTTGAGGCATTGAACACTACCGTATTTTCTCTGTCCCAATCAGAAATCTTAGATAAATCAGAAGTCAAGCATTCTATGGCATCACTGAGTGAACTGTTGACTTCCTGAATTGGTCGTCTCTGAAAAGATGTGGAAAAATGTAGGCTGGTGTCGTCAACGTAGGAGTGGATAGGGTAAGAACTTTGGTTTAGCAGGTCATTAATGAATAATAGAGAGAGTGGATGACGGTACAGAACCCTGAGGAACACCACTGTTAATAAATTTAGGAGAAGAACAGCTGCCGTCTACCACGGTAGAACGGTCGGGAAGGAAACTTGAGATAAAAATTTCAGAGAGAGAAAGTTAGAAATCGTAGGAGGGTAGTCTTGAAATCAAAGCTTTGTGCCAGACTCTATCAAAAACCTTTGATATGTCTAACGCAACAGCAAAAGTTTCACTGAAATCTCTAAAAGAAGATAACCAAGACTCAGTATGGAAAGCCTACAGCTCACTAGTAGAGCTGCCTTGACGGAAGCCATACTGGTGATCAGATAGGAGATTGTGAAGTGACAGATGTTTGAGAATCTTTCTATTGAGTATACATAGAAAAACTTTAGACAAGCAAGGGATTAAAGCTATAGGGCGGTAGTTTGAGGGATTAAAACGGTCACCGTTTTTAGGAACAGGCTGAATGTAGGCAAACTTCCAGCAAGAAGGAAAGGTAGAAGTCGATAGGCATAGGTGAAAGAGTTTGGCCAGGCACGGTGGAAGCACGGAAGCACAGTTTTTGAGATTGATAGGAGGGACCCCATCAAGTCCATAAGCCTTCCGAAGGTTTAGGCCAGCAAGGGCATGGAAAACATCATTATGAAGAATTTTTGTTGATGGTGGAGTTGTTAGCATAGGTTTGAGAGAAGAATTCAGCTTTAGAAACAGAAAAGATGGCAGTGGTGCCATCAGGATGAAATGAAGGAGGGAAAGATGAAGAA
Source organism: Portunus trituberculatus (assembly GCF_017591435.1). NCBI lineage: Eukaryota > Metazoa > Arthropoda > Malacostraca > Decapoda > Portunidae > Portunus > Portunus trituberculatus. The sequence continues at coordinate 10,746,147 of NC_059279.1, read as the reverse complement.
GTAAAGTTATTGGAGATACTTTTGGCCAGATGCCAGAAGTCTCGAGGAGGAGTGTTTGGCAAGTTGAAGAACAGACTTGGCATGATTCCGGGCAGAAATATAGAGTGCATGAGATTCAGGTGATGGAAGGCTCAAGTACCTTTTGTGAGTAACCTTTCTATCATGTATAACACGAGAACAGGCTGTGTTAAACCAAGGTTTAGAAGGTTTAGGATGAGAAAAAGGATGAGGAATGTACTCCTCCATGCCAGACACTGTCACCTCAGTTATGTATTCAGCACACAGAGATGGGTCTCTGACACGGAAACAGTAATCATTCCAGGGAAAATTAGCATAATACCTCCTCAGGTCCACCAATTGATATAGGCTATACGCCAGAGGCA
>NC_059279.1:10738264-10740764 GCF_017591435.1 Portunus trituberculatus | reverse complement strand
GAAAGGTCAGTTACGAAAAGGGAAAGTGATTAAGTGACGATGCAAAGGAAAAACGAGGGTTATTGACTAATTGATAACTTAGAAGATTATACATCATGCAAAGTAGTAGAAAAGATGACAGGAAATAGAAGAAAATAATGACAAGATAATGATAAAGTGAAATAAAGAAAATAGTTGATTTGATGAAGATGATGGAATAATAATGAAAAATCTTAAACACATGACAATATAAGAAAGAAAAAAATGGAAGGAATAGTTTATAAGGTGGTAACGATGAAGAAGAGGGAGCTAAGATAAAATGGTTGATAAAATGATGAAGGAAATATAATGGAAAGATAACAATGAAAGAAAAGATAGAAACAATGATAGAGGATAAGGAAGGAAGGAAAACTAATGGAATGTGACTAATACGGTGGCAGCGATGAAAAAAAGAATGAATAAACAGATAAACAGATAAATGAAATGAATGAATTAACAGAATATCAGTAAAGATGAAGAAAGAATATTGGTATGGTGGTGTAATGGTGGACTTGTAGCCCAAAAGTTCAGGATTTGAATCTCCAGTCTGGCTTGTTTAATTTCAGGCTGTAAGCTCAGGCTGTGTTCGCCCGGCAGGGAACAGGCGCGGGACGTAAGCTGCCTGCAGGTTAGTCATGTGTATATGTATAAGTGTAAAGGAAAATATCAAGTGGAAAAAACTATTTACTGATATTAAATGAAGGTATGATGTCTGTCGTGTCCCGAGTATTAGAATTATTTGAAATTTTGAAGAGCATGCTTAGTTATGCAATTATGGCTTCTGTGCAAGATAAAGGGTGAAATATCATGCGGGAAGTACAAATGGTTTATGTTTGCACCATGGTGGGGATTGCACTGAGGTGGTATCAGTCCGTGCGTGGTGCCCTTAATGGCATGGATCAGGCGAGTCGTGTCAAGGGGGAGCAGGTGGCGTAGGCGTGGGTGACGCAGCAGGCACCTCCCAAGTTTCTCCAGAGCTTCTCGGTGTCTGGCACACAGCTTGGGCAGACTCAGTGTGGTCAGGGCGTGTAGGCAGAACGGAGGATGACCCTGCACGCCCTTTTTTGCACATTCTCCAGCTGCTGCTGCCGATTTGTAGTAGTAGTAGTAATGGTAGTAGTAGTAGTAGTAGTAGTAGTAGTAGTAGTAGTGTGTGTGTGTGTGTGTGTGTGTGTGTGTGTGTGTGTGTGTGTGTGGGTGGGTGGGTGGGTGGGTGGGTGTGTGTTTGTGTTTTATTCATCCACAGTTGTTTATTGGCCTCACTACACACACAACTATTCCCTTAAAGAAAGATGTCAAATTTCATAATGACCAATATTTGTATAAAACTGAGACTATTCACACGCCGCACACCGGTGTTGTTTCGCAGCTGTCTCCTTGCAGTCACGTAGCTGTTTCTTTATTCCTCACGAACAAAAGCTGGTCTGCTGTGAACACTTTATACACGCTATTTCATCCCAGTATTTGGCTAGTCTTTTAATCAAGTCTTCAGTCATGTTATTGTAGACAGCAGCGAGAAAATATATTTATCAACATCCCTCAACATCCCTTTGTTTGTAAACATTGGGTTCTGAGCATGTGCAACTCACGGGCCTACAGCCGTGTACAAGAGGACAACTAGAAACACATGCTGTCAACAACATAGCTGATGACGTGTAAAAGATTAACAAAGTGGTGTTGTGAAAAAGAACCTATAAAGTATTCATATCATTTTGTTTGTAAACGGAAGGGGACAGCTACGAACACGACAGCTTGCCAGTGAGGTCACTGTCACACTTCTTTCTGCTGGTGAATAGTTGATGTACTTAAAGAGACTCACGCATCTGCCTCGCCGCTCCAGAATTCGAAACCAAGTAATCTCGATTGTGAGTCGAATGTGTCATACCTTCGTTCCTCCTTTTACGCCAAAATTCCCAAAGACAGATGCTTGACGTGTTATCTGACTGGCCTCCCTCTCAACCCATATATTTTACCTTTGTCTTGGGGAGAAATCATAGATAGTGCTGGTGCTTCCGTTGTAGCTGCATGTTGGTGATAACAGTAGTGGTGTCTGTGATGATGATGGTGGTAGTGGCGATGATGATGATGAGGAGGAGGAGGAAGATATTAGTGGTGGTGATGATAGTGATGGTGTTGGTGATGAAAATGATAATAAATTGTGGGTGAGAATGATGTTAATGACGATGATTGTGGTAGTTATGTTGATGTTAATGATTAATGACAATGGTGATGATGATGGTTGTGGTGAAGGTGGTGGTGGTTTTGGTGATGATGGTGGTGATGATGATGGTGATGAGCATTCAACGAAATTCATCGAAACAGCAACCAAGAGGATAAGAGTGTTTCGTTTGTCTGTCTGTCTGTCTGTCTGTCTCTCTGTTTGTGTCTGACTGTCTGTCTGTCTGTCTCTCTGTTTGTGTCTGTGTCTATTTGTTTGTCTGGGTGTTTGTCGGTCTGTCTGTTTCTGTTTGTTTGTCTGTCT
>NC_059279.1:10668264-10735764 GCF_017591435.1 Portunus trituberculatus | reverse complement strand
TACAAACACACACACACACACACACACACACACACACACACACACACACACACACACACACACACACACACACACGAGTTTTACCTTATTTATTCCAATCAAACTTATTCCTCCGATGTGTGTGTGTGTGTGTGTGTGTGTGTGTGTGTGTGTGTGTGTGTGTGTGTGTGTGTGTGTGTGACCATGAATTATTATATTGGCCCAGATACGAGAGGGGAGGGGGAGAGGAGGAGGAGGTAAGGAAACAGGAAGAGGACGAGGAGAGGGAGGGGGAGGGAGAGGAAAGAGATAAGGTGGTGGAGGGATGAGGGTAGAGGGAACTGACCGTACTTGCAAGTGACCTTTGAAACCCCTCCTCCCCACCCTACCCTCTCTTGCCCCGTTCTGTCACGTGACCCTCAACAGACCAATCAGAGACTTGTAGTTTGACCCCAAGCAACACCTTGATATTTTCCTCCATACCTCCATTCTCTCTCTCTCTCTCTCTCTCTCTCTCTCTCTCTCTCTCTCTCTCTCTCTCTCTCTCTCTCTCTCTCTCTCTCTCTCTCTCTCTCTCTCTCTCTCTCTCTCTCTCTCTCTCTCTCTCTCTCTCTCTCTCTCTCTCTCTCTCTCTCTCTCTCTCTCTCTCTCTCTCTCTCTCTCTCTCTCTCTCTCTCTCTCTCTCTCTCTCTCTCTCTCTCTCTCTCTCTCTCAAATGTATAAGGCCGCCCACTTTTTCTCTGTCTAGCATCGTCTCTGGAATGTTGATATTTTCCCGACCTTGAAAACTCGCGTATCGCACAGGGAGGTGGTCGAGTCTTCTCTCCCAAGGTCTGTTTTTTCAGTCTCGTTAATTTACTGACTCTGGGCTTGTCGTCATCTAGGTCGGAGTTACCTATGTGTCACCAACGGTATTTCACAAACTTAGTAATTTCATACATGTTCGTCCTCTTAGAACTTTTAATGATCATCCCTTATCTTCTTAGATGGATTCTGTATGGATTCTGATAGAAACATCAGTTCAAGGGTTGGTAAAGGCACCAGTTCCAGCAGTGACAAAGTTACCAGTTGATCTGTAATGCTGCATCTCTAATTCGTCTGCAGCTACTCGGGAGCACGTCTTGGTAGATTATTGTGCTCTTACAAGGCTGGAGAGCACGCTAATCTTAATCTCAAAAACTGTCTCCGTGCTTGCACCATGCTTCGTCTAACTCTTCCAAATCTGTCTATCAACGTCTACTTTTCTCTCTTGCTGAAAGTCTGCATACAGTCAATCTGTTTCTAAAAAGAATGACCGCTCTTATCCCTCAAACTACCATCCTATCTATATAATTTCCTGCCTGTTTTATAAGCTCTACTCAACAGGAAGATTCTTAAACATCTGCCACTTTACAGCCTTATATCTGATCGCCATAATGGATCCAGTCCTTTCTGCTCTACTAGTGATCTCGTGATCTGGGTTTCCTTATTGAGTCTTCGTCATCTTAAGGTAACTTTGTGAAAGCTTTGCTGCTGCCTTAGACATATCAAAAGCTTTTGGTATAATCTGGAACAATACTTCGATTTCCTCTCATACAACTTCTATCCTTTTTCCTATAAACATCGAGTTTCTTTTTTTGACCGTTCTATTGTTGCTAACGTAGGTGGTCACTGTTCTCCTTATTAGCAGTGGTGTTCTTTAGGGTTCGGTCTTTTCACCTACTTTTTCTTATTATTCATTAAGGATCTTCTAAAATAAACTCCTTGTCTTATCCACTCCTACGCTGGTGATATATCCACCCCGCACTTTTTCACGTGTTTTCGTAGACGTTCAGCCCTTCAGGAATTAAACAGTGCATGTAGGGAAGCCACAGAACGCCTGACTTTTGATCTCTCTAAAATTTCTGATTGTACCAGAGCAAACTTTGTATTGTTCAAAATCTCGAAAACTTAAATCTCTATCTATCATCTCAACACAACCATCCAAATAATTATTCCCTCTTTTCCAATAACATTCAATTGTCCATCCTCTTCTATACTGGACATCCTCGGAATGTCCTTTACTTATAATCTAAACTCAAATCTTCACATCTCATTTTTAGCTAAAACACCTTCCATAAATTTAGGCGTTCTGAGTAATCTTCGCCAGTTTTTCTCACTCCTACAGCTGCTATGTGCAAGGGCTTTATCCGCCCATGTATGAGTATATGCTTAATCTGTATACGGATGTTATATTCATACTATTCTTTTGTTCAAGCTTGAAACATTTTGGATCAAGAAGTAGATAGGAAGGAATTGATTCTCAGATAGAGTGGTTGATGAATGGAATGGACTCAGTAATTAAGTGTTGAATCAGGAAGGAGCTTTAAATTTTCTTTTATGCAGAAGGGAAGCCATCCAGGGGCAACAACAACAAAAAAAAAAATTGGCCCATTTGAGTGCTGGTATCCTAAAAGAAAAGTGAAGAGTTGGCAAAAATTAAGGAACAAATGTCTTTCCTCTTAAAAGAAGTCAAGTCGTAGGAAGACGGAAATACAGAAGCAGGTAGGGAGTTCCAGAACTTACCAGAGAAAGGTATGAATGATTGAGAGTACTGGTTAACTCTTGCATTAGAGAATTGGACAGAATAGGGATGAGAGGAAGACGAAAGCCTTTTGCAGCGAGGCAGCAGGAAGAGGGTAGGCATGCAGTTAGCAAGATCAGTAGAACAGTTAGCATGAAAATAGTGATAAAAGATAGAAAGAGATGTAACATTTCGGCGGTGAGACAGAGGCTGAAGACAGTCAGTCAGAGCAGGGGAGTTTAGCTTGATTCCACCCTATCTAATAAAAGCGTGTGAGTGGAACCCCCCAAACATATGAAGAGTACTCAGTACAGGGACGGATAAGACCCTTATATAAAGTTAGTAGTTGGAGGGCGAGAAAAACTGGCGGAGACGTTTCAGAACACCTAACTTCATAGAAGCTGTTTTAGCAAGAAATGAGATGTGAAGTTTCCAGTTGAGATTATGAGCAAAGGACAGACTGAGGATATTCACTGTGAAAGAGGGAGACAGTTGAGTGTCTTTGAAGAAGAGGGAATAGTTGTCTGGAAGGTTGTGTTAAGTTGATAGATGAAGGAATTAAGTTTTTTGAGGTAATGATAAGTACCAAATTTTCTCTGCCCCAATCGAAAATCTTAGAAACATCAAAAGTCAGGCGTTCTGTGGGGTCCCTGCGTTATCTGTTGACTTCCTGAAGGATTGTTCGTCTCTAAAAGACGTGGAAAGATGTAAGGTGGTATCATCAGCGTAGGAGTGGATATGGTAAGAAGTATGGTTAAGAAGATCATTAATGAATAATAGAGTGGGTGACAGGACAGAACCCTGAGGAACATCACTATCAATAGATTTAGGAGAAGAACAATGGCTGTCTACCACAGCAGCAATACAATGGAACAATGCGTGCTTTGGGGTCCGAGGGGTCTCCAAGCGCATGGGTTCGAATCCTGTCCACAGTCTGAGTGTAAGTTGGGCTTCCTCACTCAGGGCAACGGTTTCCTAGCGGGTGGGCTTTGAGATAGGAGGTATCCCCAAAAAAGTATTGCTTTTAAAGCCCATAAATTCCGTGAAAAGCCCACATGGTATAGATAAAAAAAAAAAAAGGAAACTTGAGATGAAGTTTCAGAGAGATGGATAGAAACCGTAGGAGGGTAGTTTGGAAATCAAAGTTTCGTGCCAGACTCTGTCAAAAGCTTTTGATATGTTTAACACGACAGCAAAAGTTTCACCGAAATCTGTAAAAGAGGATGACCAAGACTCAGTAAGGAAAGCAAGAAGATCACCAGTAGAGCGATCTTGACGGAAGCCATACAGGCGATCAGATTGTGAAGTAACAGATGTTCAGTATTCTTCCTATTTAGGATAAATTCAAAAACTTTACACAAGCAAGAGATTTAAGCTATAGGATAATACTTTGAGGGATTAGAACGGTCACCCTTTTTAGGAACAGGCTGAATGTAGGCAAACTTCCAGCAAGAAGGAAAGGTAGTAGTCGATAGTCATAGTTGAAAGAGTTTGGCCAGGCAAGGTGCAAGCACGGACGCATAGTTTTTGGGAACAATAGGAGGGACCACATCAGGTCCATAAGCTTTCCGAGGGTTTAGGCCAGCGAGGGCATGGAAAACATCATTATGAAGAATTTTTATTGAAGACATGAAATAGTCTGGAGGAGGAGGCGAGGGAGGGACAAGCCCAAAATTATCCAAGGTGGAGTGTTTAGCAAAGGTTTGAGAGAAGAGTTCAGCTTTAGAGACAGAAGAGATGGCAGTGGTGCCATTATTATGTTCCCCTTTTTAATGCAAGAGCTGACCAGTAGTCCTAGTTACTCGATCGTTCCCGTTCTGATAAGCTGTGGAACTCCCTGTCTGTTCCTGTATTTTCTCTTCCCTATGACTTGAACTCTTATTTTTGTTGCGAGCATTTTGTTTGTTTCGTCATTATTATTGCTATAGATATTTTGTTTACTTTGCCAATATTGGTGCGAACATTTTGTTGCATTTTCATTAATTTTGAAAATTTTCTTTGATTCCCTATTATTGATGAGAGCATTTTGTTTGCTTCGCTATTATTGATATAAAGATTTGTTTCTTTCCCATTAGTATTTCTTGTTTTCCTGATAATTTTATCTGCTTTTTCATTGTTGTTGGGAACATTTAATTGCTTTTTCCATTATTATTATTGCCAGCATTTATCGTGTGAACATTAAATTTTATGCTGCGAACTTCTGTCTAAGAACAAATGGAGAGAGGGAGTGTGAATGTACGAGTACTGGGTGAGCTGAATGACAATATGGTGGAAGTTGGTCTTATTCAGGTAATGTAGTGAAAGGAAGCACACACACACACACACACACACACACACACACACACACACACACACACACACACACACACACACACACATGTATATATATATATATATATATATATATATATATATATATATATATATATATATATATATATATATATATATATATATATATATATATATATATATATATATATATATATATATATATATATATATATATATATATATATATATATATATATATATATATATATATATATATATAGAGAGAGAGAGAGAGAGAGAGAGAGAGAGAGAGAGAGAGAGAGAGTGTGTGTGTGTGTGTGTGTGATGGGAACATACACATTACAATACCAGTAGTTTAAGGTAATGTATTGATAATTATGGGAACATGATAGAAGTCTGCACCTGGAAAGGGTTTGCTTCATGCACGCTATCCATTTTACTGAACCTTTACTGGGATAGGGATAAACGGACCTTACTGAGATAACCGAGATGAGATACACAGTTAGTCATGCCTGTCTTCGCCTTGAGACTTTCCCTGCTCGTGGAAGTCGTCTGTAACTAAACTGGAGGGAAGGAAAGGAAAGGGAAGAAATTTAAATGAGTGAGGATGAAATGAGAAATGGAAGATATAAAAGGATAATCTGCGGGAAGTACTTTGTTAAGCAGCTCATTGATATTTTCCTGGATTTTATAAATAATCTGAGCGTCTACAAACCATCAACTTAGTGTGTTGCAATTCTGACGTTCTTCCAAGCATGTTTGGTGGTGAACTGGCCACTTTAGTCAATATACTTGCTTGTGGCACGAGACTGCTGTTGATGAAAGTAATTAATTAATTTCAATTATGACAATATCAGTTGATAAATGAAAATAAATAAAATTCTTAAAGCAGATGTTTAACGATCGCATTTTCAGGATATGAAAAGATTTAGGAGTATTGATTAGAAATAAGGCAAATAGCGTACTAATAATAACTTTTAGGAGTATCAAAAGAAGTCCTGAAATAATGTTAAATTATATATGGCGCTGGTCAGACCTCATCTAAATTATGCCAAAGTACAGTTCTGGTGTCGACACTTTGGATATAGATCTATTGGGATTAATGCAGAGGAGAATGACTAAATAATGCAGGAGGTGAGGGATATTCCATATGAAGCAATTTTTAAGTTGTTACCTTTGCATTCTTTGGAGAGAAGAAGGTTAAGAGATAACCTGATTGAAATATTCAAGTGGTATATGGGCTATAACAAATGGGACATAAGCAAACTCCTTAGGATAAGTAGTCAAGATAGAACCAGAAATACTGAGGTCAAGCTTGAAAAGAAATTAGGTTTAAGAAAGAAAGGGTAAGGTACGCCTACTGGTTCTCTGATACTCGTAGAGTGCTGCTGGGTGAATGAAATGATCTTAGCAGTCAGGTTGTTAGTGCTGAGTCAATAGGGATCTTTACAACGATTAGACAAATATATGGTTGAGGATGATAAGTGGAAAAAGATAGGTAAGGTCATACAGGAACTACCACATGTAGGCCTAATGAGCTTTGCAGCTTTCCTCATTTCCTTATATTTTTATATTTTTAATCGCTCTGTCGATCAGATCAGCTGCCATACCAGCAATTTTCCATGGTCAGATGAGAACAAATATCAATATGAAATTGAAAACAGGAAGAATATTGTTGGAAAACGTTTTAGTAATACACATTGACTTTATCATATACAATAAGTGAATAGAATGTTTATGTCTATTTTTTTAAATGTAAAATGGATGCGGGATCGATTTGTTTACATCATTGAGGAAGCCAAGCTATAGTATTTTTTCTTTTTTTTCCTTTTCTTCAATCACAGCAAAATTTCAATTCCAAAGCCAGTGCGTCGGAGAACTCTATCTTGATTGCCTGTGTCTCAATAGAGCGGCTAGCGAGCCAATGGCTACCCTCAACTGTAGGATTGCTTTTGGGTGAAACCTGCTGGCTGCTCCGGGTGTCTCGAAGATGCTGTATAGGGAAAGTGGCCCCGTACATTTTAGGTATAAATCCATTAGACAAGTTTCCCTTTGAGAAGCAGGCATAAGATTAATGATAGAAAACGGAACTTACGGGGAAGACTCGTATTACTTAATTTACTGTTTTTTTTTTATTCATTTTTTTTATGCTTGTTGCTCACTGTGCTTTGTTGCGAGGATGAAGTCTGGCTATAGATTGATGTTTTCAGCGTCAACGTTCTAGTATTCAATAGTAATGTGCTGTTCTACAGTTCTTACTGCCATAGATAAGATGAAACTCCACTGCACAAAGCGTTAGGTAGAGTGCTGATGAAGGCATGGAGAAGGTGAAAGTGGGAACAACAATCATCCAATGAAATAGACTCATGACAGAAGATTACTTTTGACATTGTTATATGATTTAGATTTAATTGAGCTCCATGGCGAATTTTGGAGCGCGCGTGCTTTGCAAGTCATAATATTGCACCAAATATCTAACTGAAATGTCCTGAGTGTAACTTTCATCTTATGGTCTGTCTGTGCTCAGGAATTTCACCCTTGCCCTAAGAGGGTTTTGATCACATATTTTCAATAAATGCTTTCTGAAAGTGCTAATGTATTCCCTATACTCAGTAATGTAGAGATGTACTGATACCAGAATTTTGACCGATACCGATACCGATACCACAAATTTGGACCGATACTGATATTATTATCAATACTGATACTGATACCGATACTGATAACTGCGCTGAAAACCAGTCTATAAAGCTATTGCCCACAGTCGTACGTATATATATATATATATATATATATATATATATATATATATATATATATATATATATATATATATATATATATATTCTCTTTTCTTTTTAAGTCTCACATTATTAAACTTCAACATTTTGACGCCTGGCTAAAACAACAATACCACTTTTAATTAAATTGCATATCCAATTTTTATTTTTAGTCAAATTTGACATCTCTAGAGTGTAATTTATTAGATTGCTGTTCAAAACACGACCGTTCACGAGAAGTTTATTCTGGGTTCAGGATGGTATCTTAATAACTAATAATAACTGAATAACTAATTATTAATCGTATTGCTATGGTGACAGGCAATATGTGTACCACAGATGCACAGAATTAACAAAACAAAGTAAATTTTTCAGTTAATGAAATTTTACGTCCTTAGATTGTACTGGAAAATAATAAAGCTTTCATTAAAGTTTTAACGAAGAAAAGCGAAAAATATAATAATAATAATTCTAACAAGAATACTTGTGTCCAAGAATGACCTCATTTGCTGTGGCGTTGTATGTGTGTGTGTGTGATGAATACTTTTCACTCTTCACGTTTTGTGTGTGTGTGTGTGTGTGTGTGTTGTGTGTGTGTGTAATTCACTGTTTGATCTGCTGCAGTCTCTGACGAGACAGCCAGACGTTACCCTACGGAACGAGCTCAGAGCTCATTATTTCCGATCTTCGGATAGGCCTGAGACCAGGCACACACCACACACCGGGACAACAAGGTCACAACTCCTCGATTTACATCCCGTACCTACTCACTGCTAGGTGAACAGGGGCTACACGTGAAAGGAGACACACCCAAATATCTCCACCCGGCCGGGGAATCGAACACCGGTCCTCTGGCTTGTGAAGCCAGCGCTCTAACCACTGAGCTACCGGGCCGTGTGTGTGTGTGTGTGTGTGTGTGTGTGTGTGTGTGTGTGTGTGTGTGTGTGTGTGTGTGTGTGATGAAAACTTTTCACTCCACGTTTCTGTGTGTGTGTGTGTGTGTGTGTGTGTGTGTGTGTGTATTTACCTAGTTGTATTTACCTAGTTGTAGTTTTACAGGGCCTGGGCTTTATGCTCGTGTGGTCCCGTCTCCATATCTACACTTATCCAATTTTTCTTTAAAACTATGTACACTCTTTGCTGACACCACTTCCTCATGGTTCCATTGGTATTCAGCCCGCACGGGATTCAGCCCACGGAATACAGCCCACACGGAATTCAGCCCACACGGGATTCAGCCCACGGAATTCAGCCCACACGGGATTCAGCCCACGCGGGATTCTGCCCACGGAATTCAGCCCACACGGAATTAAGCCCACACGGGATTCAGCCCACGGAATTCAGCCCACACGGGATTCAGCCCACGCGAATTCAGCCCACACGGGATTCAACCCATGGAATTCAGCCCACGCGGGATTCAGCCCACGGAATTCAGCCCACGCGGGGTTCAGTCCACACGGGATTCAGCCCACACGGGATTCAGCCCACTGAATTCAGCCCACACGGGATTCAGCCCACACGGGATTCAGGCCACGGGATTCAGCCCACACGGGATTCAGCCCACACGGGACTTAACTCACGGGCCCACACTGTTGAGTTGAATAGGGGTTTAATTGACATGGAACCCTTAGAAATATGACCATTTCTACTGAACGGATTTTTAGAAAAGAAAAGTAAATAACTTAAAGCAATATTATTCTTTGACTATTCATTATTTTTACAGTAGTTAGTGCTCTATTCGCCGAACCCAGCTTGCACCACGAGGAGGTTGAGAGAGAGAGAGAGAGAGAGAGTGTGTGTGTGTGTGTGTGTGTGTGTGTGTGTGTGTGTGTTCACATTCACACGCACACTCTCCCTAAGCTAGAGAAGATTATGTGTGTGTTTTCGTTCGAGTGCATATATACGTGATGAGAGAGAGGGTGTGTTCACATTCGCAATTCCGAGGGCTGAATCCCGTGTGGGCTGAATCCCGTGTGGGCTGAATCCTGTGGGCTGCATCCCGCGTGGGCTGAATCCCGTGTGGGCTGAATCTCGCGTGGGCTGAATCCCGCGTGGGCTGAATCCCATGTGGGCTGAATTCCGTGTGGGCTGAATTCCGTGGGCTGAATTCCGTGTGGGCTGAATCCCGTGTGGGCTGAATCCCGTGTAGGCTGAATCCCGCGTGGGCTGAATTCCGTGGGCTGAATCCCGTGTGGACTGAACCCCGCGTGGGCTGAATTCCGTGGGCTGAATCCCGCGTGGGCTGAATTCCATGGGCTGAATCCCGTGTGGGCTGAATTCCACGTCCACCCTTCCTCACTCAAACTGTTCCAAGTCTCAACACATCTTTGCGGGAAACTAAATTTTTTAACATCTCTCAGACATCGTCCCTTCCTTAGTTTCTTACTATGCGATCTTGTGCTTCTAAAGTCATATTCTTCTCCCAGGATCAGTTTCTCATTATCCACTTCATCCATTCCGTTAATCAATTTATAAACTTGTATCAGATCCCCTCTCTCTCTTCTCTGCTCCAAGGTTGGTAGATCCATTGCCTTTAGTCTCTCCTCATATGCCATCCCTTTAAATTCTGGAACCATTCTTGTAGCCATTTTTTGTAGTCTCTCTAATTTTCTTATGTGTTTCTTTTTATGGGGAGTCCACACAACTCCTGCATATTCCAATCTAGGTCTTATTTTAGTACTTATCAATTTCTTCATCATTTCCTTGTCCATATAGTGAAATGCTACTCCAATATTCCTTAGCAAATTATACGTCTCTCTGAAAATTCTATCAATATGGCTAACCGGTTGATTATTTTCTTCCATTGTCACTCCCAAGTCCTTTTCCTTTTTTACTTTTTCTAGTTCTACTCCATCTCCCATCTTATAGATTCCCACTGGTCGTCTTTCACTTTTCCCATTTCCATGACATGGCTTTTGTCCACATTGAATTCCATCTCCCATTTTTTGCTCCATTTCCAGATCTTGTTTAAGTCTTCCTGTAGTATTTCACAATCCTCTTTTGTTTAATGACTCTGCACAGTTTCGCATCGTCCGCAAACAGATTTATGTAGCTGTTCACTCCCTCTGGCATGTCATTTATATATACGAGAAAAAGTATTGGTGCCAATACTGACCCCTGTGGCACTCCGCTGTCTACTGTTCTCCACTTGGACTTCATATCTTTAACTATCGTCCTTATTTCTCTCCCCCTTAAGTAATTCTTCATCCATCTCAATGTGCTTCCTTTTAAGCCACCCTTCTCCTCTAACTTCCATAGTAATCTTTCATGTGGCACTTTATCAAAAGCCTTTTTAGATCTAAATAAATACAGTCAACCCATCCTCTCTCTCTTGTACTTTATCAACTATTCTAGAGTAGAAACTCAATAAATTTGTCACACATGACCGACCTTTTCTAAAACCAAATTGGCTATTTGATAATATTTTGTTGTCTTCAAGAAACTCAATCCATTGCTTCTTTATTACTTTTCACACATCTTGCATATTACACTAGTTAGTGATACCGGTCTGTAATTTAAAGGTTCTTCCTTCCTTCCGCTCTTATATATGGGAACCACCTCAGCTCTTTTCCACTCCACTGGCACTGTTCCATTTTCTATTGAGCATTTTATGATGTTGTATATTGGACTTGCTAGTTCTTCCCTACATTCTTTCAGTATTCTGCCTGAGACTTCATCCGGTCCCATTGCCTTTTCCTCATCCAATTCCGTCATCAACTTTTTATTTCAAGCTTGGTTACTTTAATCTCTTTCATATAGACAGTCTCTCTATTACCCTGTGGTCTTTCAAATTTGGATTCCTTAGTAAAGACCTCATGAAATTTACTATTTAACAGTTCTGCCATACTTTTGGGTCTTCCACCATTCTGTTTTCTCCTTTTAACCTTTCTATTGTTTCTTTTGTCTTATTTTTCCATTTATGAATCTGTAGAACAATTTTGGTTGTTCCTTACATTTTTCGACAATGTCCTTTTCATAGTTCTTTTCTTCTTCCTTTCTCACCTTAGCATATTCATTTCTTGCTGTTTTGAAGTTTTCCTTATTTTCTGGATTTCTGTTTCTTCTCCACCTTTTCGTGTGTGTGTGTGTGTGTGTGTGTGTGTGTGTGTGTGTGTGTGTGTGAAAACTTTTCACTCTTCACGTTTCTCTGTGTGTGTGTGTGTGTGTAATTCACTGTTTGATCTGCTGCAGTCTCTGACGAGACAGCCAGACGTTAGTTACACTACGGAACGAGCTCAGAGCTCATTATTTCCGATCTTGGGATAGGTCTGAGACCAGGCACACACCACACACCGGGACAACAAGGTCACAACTCCTCGATTTACATCCCGTACCTACTCACTGCTAGGTGAACAGGGGCTACACGTGAAAGGAGACACACCCAAATATCTCCACCCGGTCGGGGAATCGAACCCCGGTCCTCTGGCTTGTGAAGCCAGCGCTCTAACCACTGAGCTCTAACCACTGAGCTACCGGGCCGTGTGTGTGTGTGTGTGTGTGTGTGTGTGTGTGTGTGTGATGAAAACTTTTCACTCTTCACGTTTGTGTGTGTGTGGGGGGGCACTCTTCATGTTTGTGTGTGTGTGTGTGTGTGTGTGTGTGTGTGTGTGTGTGTGTGTGTGTGTGTGTGTGTGTGTGTGTGTGTGTGTGTGTGTAATTATAATTGAAAAATAATAATGATAATAATAATGATAATAAGTGATAATAATAATAATAGTAATAATAATAATAATTATTATTATAATTATAATAATAACAATAATTAAAATAACTAATAAATAATAATAATGATGTACGTTTTATTAGAATTGCAGTACATAGATACTGAAAATGTACATGGGAGCATTGGGGGGAGGCTTAGAATAATACACTAGCCTAACGGTGTATGTGTGTGTGTGTGTGTGTGTGTGTGTGTGTGAGAGAGAGAGAGAGAGAGAGAGAGAGAGAGAGAGAGAGAGAGAGAGAGAATTTCTTCCTTGTTTTATTGAAGATAATCGCTTTTCATTAGTATGTAGTACATTTATTGAAATACATATTAAACTTTCATATTTGATTAATAAATGAATTCAGTCAGTCATGTATTTATTTGATTTATCTTTTCATTGTATTATGAGAGATAGTAACAATGAATGCATGTGTATTCCTCCTGAAGAACAGTGGCTTCTCTCTGCCACGAAGGGTAAAGACCATCTAGTATAGCCGAATGATTATCTCTTCTTGTCTTTAATGTCAACTTGCTTTTATCCTATGTTTAAAAACATGTGTAGCTTAATTTGATATGTATTGTCATTAGATAACTTATTCAATCTGGTAAACCCTGGGACCTCCTTCCTACTCCTATATTTCTCCATACTTATGATTTGAATTTTTCCAGATCTTGAAGTTTTTAAGACGTTCATCCGGTTTCAGGTGATCCCTTTTGCCCCTTCTTTTAGGGATTGGTATTGCAGTGGGCGTTTTTTTTTTTTTTTTTCTTTTTTCAGCCCTAGGCAAGTGTCCGTACATTAAAAAAATCTATATTTCAACACAGTGTGTAGTTTGATAATATGATGCGCATCATCCATCATTAGGTAATTTAATCAGTCAATCAGTTTGCCCCGTCAGGAGCAGAGCCAGTAGGAGTTTCAGCCCAGGTTAGCTCAGTGAGTCACAGCTCATTCTTTGCAATACTCAATGAAGAGTTTCTTGTGGCGATGCTAGTGACGATGCTGTGTGTGTGTGTGTGTGTGTGTGTGTGAGAGACAACTGGAGGGGAGAGCGCTCCTCTCGATCAGTCTTATCTCTTATGTATGTCCAGTCTTGTGGCGGTTAAAACGTGGCAGTCAGGCGAGCAGAAAGACACAGCCTTGCCGACCATACAAATATGAATCAATTTTATATTGAATAGCATGACTGTTGTGTACATACATGCATACCTGCATACATACTCATGCATCCAGATAGCTATATAGTAGTAGTGTGTTATATTTTTTGTTTGTTAGTTTAAGATTTTTTATAAAATATTTCATGGTCACTGAACCGTACATTCGTGACGAGGCTTCATCTGTTATTAGCGGATTTTTTGTACATTCGTGACGAGGCTTCATCTGTTATTAGCGGATTTTTTGTTCTCTTTTTGGCTTCATTATATTATTGTATTTCTCTTTGCTGTTTGTTATGACAAGAGGAGGAGGAGGAGGAGTATTATCATGTAATCACATAACTGTACTATGGCATTCCTTATAAGGCAATGTGAAATCTTTCAGAGAGAGAGAGAGAGAGAGAGAGAGATTGTCTTTGCTGACACACACACACACACACACACACACACACACACACACACACACACACACACACACACACACACCCGGTAGCTCAGTGGCTAGAGCGCTAGCTTCACAAGCCAGAGGACCGGGACTCGATTCCCCGGCCGGGTGGAGATATTTGGGTGTGTCTCCTTTCACGTGTAGCCCCTGTTCACCTAGCAGTGAGTAGGTACGGGATGTAAATCGAGGAGTTGTGACCTTGTTGTCCCGCTGTGTGGTGTGTGCCTGGTCTCAGGCCTATCCGAAGATCGGAAATAATGAGCTCCGAGCTCGTTCCGTAGGGTAACTCTGGCTGTCTCGTCAGAGACTGCAGCAGATCAAACAGTGAAACACACACACTCTCTCTCTCTCTCTCTCTCTCTCTCTCTCTCTCTCTCTCTCTCTCTCTCTCAACGGATCAGCTTGTATCGGAAGTCACTGATGATAAAACGAAGACAACAGCTTTCAACGAAGCCATCACAGACCGATAACAGCTCTCTCTCTCTCTCTCTCTCTCTCTCTCTCTCTCTCTCTCTCTCTCTCTCTCTCTCTCTTAATGTCAAAACGCAGATTTGTGTGACTTTCTTATGGGAAGGAGAGCACCATAATTATTCTAAGACGAGTGTGCGCTGAAGTTACATTAGAGAGAATAGAATTGTATGCACAAGAACTTAATATGATGCAACATGGAGAAGATAAGAGGAGGTGGAGGAAATGATAAGAGAAGGACAAGGATGTGAAGAAGGAAAAAGTTGAATATTCAAATGAGGAATGGTTTTTGAATTATTGTAACAGATGGATCTTTCCTTTCTTCTTTTCCTTCCATTTGTTGTTGCCTTTTTCAATCCATTTTGCGTCCTAAAAGGTTTCTTCTTTCGTAGAACTTCATATCACATTTCTTCACTGTCTCTTCCTATTTATTCCTATTCTACTCCCTCCTACCACTCTTTCTCTTGTCATTTCTAAGAACTTTTGTATTATTTTCTCATTCGTTCGTCTCTCCCTCAAGCCGCTTTCTTCCTCACCACCACCACCACCTCTACCTACAAGAGTTTTCGTAATGAATTCCAGATAACCACAGTACCTTGACGCAATAGGACAGAACAAAATCCCGTCAGTGTTCGTTCGTCTAGTCACTAGTGTGTGACGCAGCGAAGTCTTACGATAATATGTCCCCGTGAATAACTGGCATTCCTTGTAATACACGCACACACACACACACACACACACATGTGGGATATCAACGATAAGAGCAAGGAGCAACATTAGCAGCATCATTCTCAGTAATAACAGAGTAGCAGTAGCAGTGTTTTATATCACTAAGCTATGATAGTTAAATTTTAAAATATGCGATAAAATACGTTTGCCCAAACGTATTAGCCTTCCTCAGCACCCTCAGCAATAGTAGCCGTCGCAGTAGGAGAGGAACTGTGATAAGGGTGTGGTGCCGCGTCACTATCACCCCCATGGAGAATGAGGAGGCACTGGAGGAAACGCCTCACCCTCGTAATTCGTAGCTGGCAACTGGGGAGCGGAAACATGATTACGAAGCCAAGCCCTGATATGGCGGGCGGACTGGCTGAGTTCGACAGGCTTTGTGAGGCACGCCGCCTGTCCTATCGTCAAGGAACCTGCCGTCACTTGTGTGGAGGTGGAGGAAAGCCGTGTGTCAGGTGGAACAGCAAGAGTGGCAAGCGAGGGCGAAGTGACGGGGCGGAAGGAGGTGACAAGTGGAGCGGCCGCGGCGGACGAGTGTCTATGTGTGCGTCTGTATCAGTCTGCTGGGTAGTCCCGACCTCTGCTCACAGTATTCCGTACGATCCACTGTCCTTCTCCCTTTCTCAGTGACTCATTTATCTCTTTACTGTTCCCTTTCTTCTATTCCGGCCACAAGAAATATATAACAGAATAATGAATAAAATAGATAACAACGAACGACAAAAAAAAAAAAAACTCGCAGATACCAAGATAAGAAACTGTCAAACTTAGTGGCGTGTTGCGTACGTATGCGTGCGTCGATATTTCTTTAATGCTAATGTCAGTGTATTTCTCGGTGTCGTGTTTTCAAGTGCCATAGCAACTCATGAGTGCCATAAAGCCTTGCTGGTAATACCCACAGATACGCAGTGTTACAAATTGTGTTTGGAAAATACATATGTTAGAAATGACGAAGAAAATTCTGGAGAATATGTTAAAGGAAAGTTTGTGTGAGAAATAATAGAAATAATACAATTCAAAGATAAAATAGAGAGACAAGGAACCTTCACCAGAACAAAGAAATAGCATGACCAGAAACTACATGAAAACAAAATAAAGAGAATAAAACAATTAGTGTTCCACATAGCAACTAAATCAAATTTTCAAATTACACATAGTAGAAGAGAGACAAACAACGTGAAGGAGACGACAACGTACTGAATGCCATCACTATCATAAGCACATTTAACCTGAAACGAGGGGAAAATCGCGATGGAGTCCTCGTCGTCTTCAAGTTCCAGGCATTCTTCTCCCACAAGTTCCCCTGAGATACCGAAGAAAGCTCCACACTCACCAAAAAGTCCCCCTCTAATGCAAAAATCACCCCGGAGCCCCCCTGAGATCCCGAAAAAAGCCTCTCAGTCCAAAGAAACAGCCCCTGAGATCCCAAAGAAAGCCCCACAGTCTTCCCAAAGCCCTCCTGAGATCCCAAAGAAAGCCCCAGAGTCCCAAAGTCCCCCTGAGATCCCAAAGAAAGCCCCAAAGTCTTCCCAAAGCCCCCCTGAGATCCCAAAGAAAGCCCCACAGTCCCAAAGTCCCCCTGAGATCCCAAAGAAAGCCCCAAAGTCTTCCCAAAGCCCCCCTGAGATCCCAAAGAAAGCCCCACAGTCCCAAAGTCCCACTGAGATCTCAAAGAAAGCCCCACAGTCCCAAAGTCCCACTGAGATCTCAAAGAAAGCCCCACAGTCCCAAAGTCCCCCTGAGATCCCAAAGAAAGCCCCACAGTCCCAAAGTCCCACTACTGAGATCCCAAAGAAAGCCCCACAGTCTTCCCAAAGCCCCCCTGAGATCCTAAAGAAAGCTCCACAGTCCCAAAGTCCCCCTGAGATCCCAAAGAAAGCCCCAAAGTCTTCCCAAAGCCCCCCTGAGATCCAAAAGAAAGCCCCACAGTCCCAAAGTCCTGAAAAACTGAAAGAAGACCCCATAAGCTCTCCTGAGACCCCAGAGAAGGTCACAAGCTCTCCTTCAGTCCCTCCTTCAGAGTTTAAAGTCTCCGAGTCACTTCCAAGTACTGAAGAGCCGAACACGAGCCACAAGTCCCCTTTAAGCCCTCCTGAGTCCCCAGCAGTTGAGTCGGAAGCATTTCCCAAGAAGTCCCTTGGCAATAAGAGCTTCAAGAGTTCTTTGCAAGTCTTCCTTCAACAGAAACATGGCACGGAGTTACAGAAGACTATTGAATACAAGGCCAAATTGGAGAGAGGGGAAGAAACCGACGAAGATGGTGATGCAGAAGAAGAAAGTAAGGAAGCAAGGCGAGTTAGTGAGGATAACAGGGAGGACGAAGCGAGGAGGGAAAAAGAGAACGAGGGAATAAAAGAAGGTGACAATATGAAGAAAATTAATAAAAAGACAGAGGAGAAAATGCAGAAGGTGTCAAGCCAACAAAAAACAAAAAGCAAGCAAGTGACGCTAATGAAACAAAGGAAAGAAAAGTAAAAATGATAGAAAATAGTGAAATAGAAAAAGAAAGGGAGATGGAGAAAAAAGTCAAGAAAACAACACAAAAAGAAAAGAAAAAGAGCCCGGAAATAACAACACTGAAGACGCAGCAAGAAGAAACAACAAAGGAGGAGAAGAAAGAAGTCACAAAAGAAGAGGGAAATAAAAAGGCGACGGAGGTAGAGACGGCAGAGGAGGAAGAAAAGAAGACGAAGAAAAGACACCAGCCAGTGAGTACTAGGAAGAAGGAAGGAATGAAGGATGAAAGAACTCAAGGACATCTCTATTTAAAGAAGAAGGTGAGCAGTACTTATTATTGTTGTTGTTGTTGTTGTTGTTGTTGTTGTTGTTGTTGTTATTATTATTATTATTATTATTATTATTATTATTATTATTATTATCTCATTAATATTATTATAATCCTCGGTGTTATTCTTGCTATTGTTTTTGTAGTTGTTATTGATCTTCTTCTTCTTCTTCTTCTTCTTCTTCTTCTTCTTCTTCTTCTTCTTCTTCTTCTTCTTCTTCTTCTTCTCTTTTCTCATTATTATTATTATTATTATTATTATTATTATTATTATTATTGTTGTTATTATTATTATCATCATCATCATCATCATCATCATCATTGTTATTGTTATTATTATTGTAATTATCATTATTATTATTATTATTATTATTATTATTATTATTATTATTATTATTATTATTTATTTATTTATGTATTTATTTATTTATTTTCTATTTGTTTATCTATTTTTTTTTTTTTTAAGGTGAAGTGCAAGGAAACATAGGTATTGGGAGTTGAGCATATTCCCGTCAACACCTGTGTTTCCTCTCACCTTCTCCAACTTGTCTAAATGTTTGAACAGTGTTATTATTATCAATGAGAGAGAGAGAGAGAGAGAGAGAGAGAGAGAGAGAGAATCTGATCTAATATGTCAATAGAGTCAAGTAATTGATAATAGTCAGTTAACAGGTAAGCACAGCAAACCAGAAAAGGAAAAAATAAATATGATCTCGTCTAGTGTTAGTGTAATGATGTCATGCAGTATAGTGTGGTTGTTGGTGGTGGTTGTGGTGGTGGTGTGGTAGTGGTGGTAGTAATAATGGAGGTGATAATTATATTGGTAGGGTGATAATATTATGGAGACGTGGCATAGTAATAACAGTGATGATGATGCTGGTTGACGGTGTTATAGTATGACGGTGACAACATGGTGGTGGTGGTGTTATGTTGGCATGATGGTGATGATGGTTGTTGCTAGCCGTGGTAGTGTGGTGGTGGTTACGATAGTGTGCATGGTGATGGCAGGATAGTGATGATAGCGATAGAAGTGACAGTATAAGGGTGGTAGTGGTGGTGGTGGTGGTGATGTGGTGCTGGTGCTGGTGAGGACGTGCGTCACCGGAAGGGCAGGGACGAGAGAGAGAGAGAGAGAGAGAGAGAGAGAGAGAGAGAGAGAGAGAGAGACGACGACGACGTTACAGTGCACACGCAAGCAATATTAGCTTTCTTCTCACCTTATTCGTATTTTGCAGCGACATCACCTCGATCGAGTCTTACCTCCTGCTGCTGTCTTCGTGCGTCACGTGTAGCTTTATCTCTGCTTGGGTATATAAACGTTTCTCTGCGTTTCCGTTCATTTATCTGTCTAACCTCCCATTTCGATTAGCTATTAACTTTCTACTCTTTGAGGTCCGTAACTTGATTTTTTTCCGGATTTTTTCCCCTCTTTTTATGTCGCTCTAGCCAATATTTGTATCCTGTATAAAAATTCAACTTGGCTTTTTCTTTATAACATTCGTAGCTTTATTTTTGTGTTACATTTTAAATGTTATTTTTCCTGTCTATTCCTTTCCTGAAACACACCCAGTTTCACTTCTCTTAGTTTAATTGTTTCTAAAAGTAATATTTTCGTCTGTTTATATCATAACTTTTTTTCTTTTCTTTTACTTATCCTTATAAAATCACATTTTCCTTCCTATAACTTACGAATACTTTAATTTCTTTATTACATCTTACTTGTTATCGTCATTTTTATGCATATGACTTAACTGCAAGACAAAGAACATTTTCTTTCACCTTAGAATTAAGTGTTGGGGTAAATGGTGTTTCTCCACAGTGTGGGACAGTTACCAGCGGTCTCCTATAGAGTTCAGTAATTTGTTTTTTGTTGTTCTTAGTCTACATAGATTACTTTGATACGGGGATTAGGAAAGAGATAACTATTCTGACAAGACGAAATTAGGTAGCATGATTTACACTCACTCGCTTCACACGAGTGGTTTTTACCCAAGTGGTTTAGTACTGGTTGCGTGGCTTAACTTCTGCGCCGTACTGATTTACCGGTCGCATGGTGTCTGCCCCAATGGCAGTTGTCCTCCATCTCAAACAAACAACGTCAAACTGACAAGTATTCTGTGCACTGTGTCAGACGAATCGCACGGTAAAAGAAAAAGGCTCTTTTGACACCCACCTGTGTGGTCATATTACCGCTCGAAAAAAAAAAAAAAAAAAAAAAATGTTGTGTGAAGCGAGCCTAAAGCGGCCCATACACGATCAATTATATTGCGCAAGTCTGGTTGCACAATATAATTGACAATTTAAAGTTGCCACACACAGGTCAATATAATTGACACTTTAATTGCGCAAACCAGGCTCAGTTTGGTCTTGCAATCCGCTGAGAAAGGATGGAGGATTTTGACTCAGCAATCGCCGTGGCTGTTGCTCTTGCTGTAGAAGAGGAAACCGATGTTCCAAAAAGGAAACGTGCAAAATGGTCAAAAGAATGGTTTCTGCAGCGTTCAACGTTTGGACACACCAAATTACTACGTGAACTGAGCCATAATGAGCCAAGTGATCTTAAAACTTTCTGCGCATGGATGCTGAGTTCTATAATGAGCTATTGCAAATGGTCGAGCCCCTGATTGAAAAACAAACTACAAATATGCGTCAGCCCATCTCTCCTACGGAGCGTTTATCAATTACACTGCGTTGGTTCTATACGAATTGATCTTTTTTTTTACATCTTCTCTTGTGTAGTTTGGGTACTTTTCCTGGAATTTTTCAACCAACACAGCGTAAGCTGCATCTTTCTTTTGTCTGTTGCTGTAATCATAACTTTTTACTTTCCATAGGGCTGGTAAACCTTTATAAACTTCGATGCACTCCAATTGGAATGTCCTGTCTTCTTCTTTGTCAGACATGTTGACGGTACGAAATCTGGAAGACAAATGATTTTGTTCCACAATTTAATTGACGGTCACCACAGACGGTCAATTAATTGTGCAATCAAATAGACTTGCGCAATAAAATATCAAGCACAAATTGATTCACTCAATACAATTGTGCAAGTCATTAATATCGCCCATACACGGTCAATTTAATTGTCAATTCAGAGTATTGACAATGAAATTGCGCAATATAATTGATCGTGTATGGGCCGCTTAAGACACATCAAAATGCCAGTGAACTGCAGGATGACCTAGATAGATTGTATGAATAGTCAGTAAAATGGCAAATAGAATTTAAAAGAAACAAATGTAAGGTCTTAAGTGTAGGAAAAAGAAGTAGACACTTAAATTACAACTTTGCCACAATATCAATCTGTGTAAGACAAAGAGTGAAAAAAACTTGGAAGTACTGTACAGTGCTTTCAGGTAGTCACAGATCTTAGACTAAGGGAACAGTGTGGGTCAGTCAGGAACAAAACCAACAGGGTATTAGGATTACTCGTATCAGTAGGAGTGTAACAAGCAGAAGTGCAGAAGTTAGCTTATTTAGCTTTAGTTAGGATAAATTTATACTATACAGTGTAATTTTGTACGCCATATATGAAACACATAGATTCCTTAAAAGCAGTGCAGAAGAGGATGACTAAGATGATTCAGGGAAAAAAGATCATCGTTTAAAGCAGTGTTTCTTAACCTTTTTCGACCTCAGCACCCCTTTTGGTCAGGCCTAAGCAGTCCAGCACCCTCCACAAATGGCTAACACCGTGCCGAACATGCAGGGCCGTTTCTAGCTTTGAGGGAGCCCTAGGCAAGATGCTGTTTGGGGGGCCCCAAATTTCAATTTTTCGTCGGAGCCCCTGGGTGACTTAGGAAATTACCTACGGGGCCCCCTGGTGGCTTGGGGGCCCTAGGCAATCGCCTTGTCCGCCTATAGCTAGAAACGGCCCTGCGGAATAGTGGAACGCTCGTACAAATCAAGTGTTTTATATCACTAAGCTACAACACATGAATATCACGTTAAAGTTTACCCCGGTATTAAATTTTAAAATATGCGATAAAAATACGTTTGCCCAAACGTATTCCTTTTATATGTGACCTTCCTCAGCACCCCCTGAAATTGATTTCAGCACCCCATGGAAGTGGTAGCACCACAGGTTAAGAAACGCTGGTTTAAAGATAGACAAAAACGACTCTTTCTGCATTCTTTGAAGAGAAGAAGGTTGGGTGGAGACATGGTAGAATTATTTGAATGGCTTAAAGAAATTTTAAAAAATTATGTAAGTGGCATTTTCATAGTAACTAAGCAGTACAGAACTCGAGGAAATTAATTCAAATTAGATATGATTACATTTAGGAAAGAGTAGGAACTGGTTCACAGAGAAGTGATCAGTGCCCACACGTAATGTAGTTTGAAGAGAGCGTTAAGTGATTATATGGATAAGGAAGACGGGTGGTTATAAAGAGGTTGGCAAGGTGTGGGCGGGTACTCATAAGCAGTCTCCTTTCTTGTGTTTTAATATTATGTTCTCTTGGCAATAACAACAAAACTTTTTGTTATTTTTTCATCAATTTAGTTATGTCTGTTCTGCCGTCCGTCACTATTCATACATTGCCGTTCATTTAATTTGTTCACTTCTCCTTTAGTGATAATAGAAATATCTTATCATTTTAGTTCTTTGTCTGTTTTTTTCTTCTTTTGCCACTCTTAGGTCGCTAATTCGTTCCTTGAAATTTCAACTTAACAATAATCCGTTTTATGCATGACATGGCTTGTCCATTTTCACCTGTGCATTTATTTGTAATTGAAATGTCTTTAATTCTAGCATACTAACCCCCGACACTTCAGTTGCCTGACCCTTCCTTCTTTGGCAGCGCAAATTCAACCCTTGGAAGGAGTACTATTTCGTGCTGGACGGTCTACTGCTCACCTACTACCGCTCGCAGCACGATTATGAGCGACTGAGCTGCATGAAAGGATCCCTAGATATGTCCCTGGTGGAGGAGGTGCACGCCAAGAAGCCAGGGATAATGAGGATCCACCACCCCTTCTGTCTCGTTCGCAGGAACCTTCGGTCTATTAAGCTGGTGAGAGAAAGTAAAAGCAGAGAGAGACTAGGAAGTGGTATAAGAAGAAAATGAGCAGGGTGGAGGGTAAGGAAGGGAAACTGGAGGAAAAAGGAAATAGGGATGATATAGTATAAATTTAGATGAAGTATTAAAGTGAAGCAGAATATATATAACGGGGAGGAACAAAAACGAAAGAATAGAGCTAGCAGACTTGATGATCCTTACTAAATAAAGCATGCTAATTGTTGATAACTAAGAAACGTAGGGTATTAGATAATATTTTGAAACACTTCTGCACCGTACCTTAATTACATTAAAAATTCTAAATAAAGTTTCACAGTTCTTTGAGGACGTTTTTATTGTTCTAGTGACAAAAAAACATCTCTATATTGTTAACAGAAGAAAAACTCTTGAGAATCCCGGTAACCAGCTCGTGGTGAGAGGGCAAAACGTTTTTAAATACGGGCCATTAAATGAGGGAAACAATTGAAGGAAAGGATGAGTAAGAAAAGATCAGAACGATGTGTAACAATATACGAGTACGTAGAAACAGGAGGGAGAGAAGAAATAGGAATAGGTAACGACGAAAAATTAAGGGTAATAAGAACTGAACGTCATAAAAAAAATGGAAATTCGTTTGTTGTAGAAATGGCAGCAGCAATAAAAATAATAGTAGTGGTAGTAGTCGTAGTAGTAGTAGTAGTAGTAGTAGTAGTAGTAGTAGTAGTAGTGGTGGTGGTGGTAGTAGTAGTAGTAGTAGTAGGATTATAGTAGTAGTATTAGTTGTTGTTGTTGTTGTTGTAATACTAGTAGTAGTAGTTGTTGTTGTAATAGTAGCAGTAGTAGAAGTGGTAATAGTAGTAGTACTAGTAGTGGTAGTAGTAGTAGTAGTAGTAGTAGTAGTAGTAGTATCAATAATAGTAATAGTACTAATAATAGTACTAGTAGCAGCGACAGCAGCAGCAGCAGTAGTAGTAGTAGTAGTAGTAGTAGTAGTAGTAGTAGCAGTAGTAGTAGTAGTAGTAGTAGTAGTAGTAGTAGTAGTAGTAGTAGTAGTAGTAGTAGTAGTAGTAGTAGTAGTAGTAGTGAAGAAGGAAAAAAAATAATTGCAAATAAAAGTAATAACATATATACCCAATCTTATCAGTCATAAATAATCTCTCTCTCTCTCTCTCTCTCTCTCTCTCTCTCTCTCTCTCTCTCTCTCTCTCTCTCTCTCGCAGGCGGCGGAGACCAAGCAAGAACAGGAGCGGTGGATGGAGGTGTTGAAGACTGCAATCGGACCACGGAGACTCTCTTGCTACAGCTCGGACAGAACTCTAAACTCTGGCACATCACCGACAACATACTCGGCGGTAAGAGAGAGATAGATAGATAGATAGAGAAAGAGAGAGAGAGAGAGAGAGAGAGAGAGAGAGAGAGAGAGAGAGAGAGAGAGAGAGAGAGAGAGAGAATATTTTTTTTCTCTGTTTATCAGCATTTTTATCTCAATCATGGGCAACAAGTGAGGTAAAGAGTTGAAGATGAAAAGGTGATATGGAGATAGGGAAGATTCCAATTCTCGTAAGTAAGTTACTTCCTCATTGTGTGTGTGTGTGTGTAATTCACTATTTGATCTGATCTGCTGCAGTCTATGACGAGACAGCCAGACGTTACCCTACGGAACGAGCTCAGGGCTCATTATTTCCGATCTTCGGATAGGTCTGAGACTAGGCACACACCACACACCGACAACAAGGTCACAACTCCTCGATTTACATCCCGTACCTACTCACTGCTAGGTGAACAGGGGCTTCACGTGAAAGGAGACACACTCAAATATATCCACCCGGCCGGGGAATCGAACCCCGGTCATCTGGCTTGTGAAGCAAGCGCTCTAACCACTGAGCTACCGGGCCGTGTGTGTGTGTGTGTGTGTGTGTGTGTGTGTGTGTGTGTTATTTAAATGGGGTTTTTTTCCGTCATCCTTGGCTTTCCTTCTTTTCCACTTCTTATTCTTTCCTTCTTTTTTGTCTTCCGTCATTCAATCATGTTTTCCTTTCTTCCCTCTAGAGATCTGCAACACTTCCGAGTCGCGTCAAGGACGTAAGCACTTATTCCTCTTCGATTACTGAAGAAGAGGACGATGAAGAGAAGAAAGCGAAGGAGAAAGAGGAGGATGAGGAGAAGGAGGAGACTGAACTTATCAAACCTAAAAAGATTCCGAGGGTGCCCATTGGAATGCCTATTTTTAAGCCAAACCTAGATCAAGTGAAACTAAAAAATGTGGAGAAGAAAGTAAAGAGTGAGGACGCCGAAGAAGGCAAGGTGTGTAGCAGAAAGAGAGAGAGAGAGAGAGAGAGAGAGAGAGAGAGAGAGAGAGAGAGAGATCACAGTGTAGGTGATTGAATAATTTAGTTATTTAATGAATTAATTATTTATTCAGAAATTACCACTATCTTCTTTACACGCACAATCCTGTTTCGTTGTCATATTTCTCTTCCCTTATCCACTGATTCCATACTTTTTTTATCCCATAGGCCGCAAACGTTTCATCACCCAACTCTCCACATGCAAGTCCCAGACAAGAGCATCTCCTAAGAGAAGCCTTGGTTTCGGGGGTGTTCGGCGTAGTGCTTAAGAAGGCTAAGAACAAAGAGGAGGAAGAGGAGGAAGCGGAAAAGCAAGAGGAGGAAAAAGAATCATCTAAGGAGGCAGGTAGTGGACATGATGGGCCGGCGTCTCCAGGACACGCCACCAGTAGCAACAGGAGGCCTTTGAAGCAACCTGTGATACCCCTCAACAATAAGAAGCTTCTTGTTTTACCAGAAGTAAAGGAATCAAAGTCTCCCAGAGTATCGCCGGCAACACAGAAGCGAAGCACCGTAGACAGAAGGAAGTCCCCGTCACCCAGCCTTCCCATCTCCAAGAGTGTGCAGGCCCTCACTAAATCCGCTGAGGAGGTGAGGCCGACACAGATGGATACAATATCCTCTGCTGACACAACCACCACTATGGAGTGGAAGAGTAAGGACGGGGAAGTTAAGGTATGTCACGCCTACACCAGTGAGGTGAAGTACAGTGACGAGGTGGATCTCTTGGACATGGAGGAAGTGACAGAGAAACTGATCAAGGAGAGAAATAAGGGAGATGATGAAGGAGTAAGGGAGAAGGATGAAACATCGGAAAATGAATATAAAGTGGTGAATGAAGTTAGAAAAAATGAAACATCAGGAAATGAATATACAGAGATGAATGAAGTTGAAAAACAGAAGCAGGAGGAAGAGGAGGGTGCGAAGACCCTTCTCGACACGGATGTCAAAGTTGTCAAGAATGAGAAGGAAGATGAGGAAGAGAACAAAGAAATGGTTGTTGCTACCTTCAAGGAAGAGGCGTTAAATGAGAACACGTTTAGTGAAGAATTTCTTGATAGCTACAACACAGACAGTCACCAGGTACTGAGTAAAGAGAACCACAAAGATGAAGATTCATCAACAGAGCACAAAAGTAGAGCGCCTGAATTGTGTCATTCTGATACACTTCCTGAGTCCTCCAGTATCGCCACTCTCGTCACACCCCCTGCATCTCCAGCCTCCAGCATGACTTCCACAAATTCAGAACCGGGTCCTAAGTCTGCCTTATCGTCTACAGTCTCTTCCG
This sequence comes from Portunus trituberculatus, assembly GCF_017591435.1. Classification (NCBI taxonomy): domain Eukaryota; kingdom Metazoa; phylum Arthropoda; class Malacostraca; order Decapoda; family Portunidae; genus Portunus; species Portunus trituberculatus. The sequence goes on along the minus strand of NC_059279.1, from coordinate 10,709,245 downwards.
AATTCTTGCCTCCTGAGTCTGATCCTTTTTCACCTAAGGAAACTCCTCCCTCATCAGGCAATAGAAGGGACGTGGAAGAAAAGGTGCATTCTACCACACAGGAAAACAAACAAATGGCCACTGAAAAACATGAGGAGTTTGAGACGGTGGCCTGCGACGGCCCACGTGACCGTTCTAACACTAACGAGAGTACTGCCTCCTCCTGCATTGAGGGAGGTGAAAAGAAACCTGGTAAATTTAAGCTTTTAAAGAACAAGCTGAAAGGTGGCTCGACGAAAGAAAAGAAAGAAGAATCTGCCGTCCAGAGGGAGCCCAAGGAGAAGAAACGGAGAGGAAGTAGCACCTTCTCCAGTTTCTTGCAGGGGAAGAAGTCGAAAGAAAGCAGTAAGAAGGAGGAAGAGCTTCAAACATCCCAGGTCGAGGACATGAATGGATCACAAATTGTGTCTCCTGACGAAGTGACTCCTCCGTCTGAGTCACTCGTACCTGCTAAGGCGTTGCCTGTAATAGTAGTGCCTTCGGTGGATGTTCAGGTGATACCCCCTTCTGCACCTCAGCCTTATGAAGAAGAGCCGCAGGACAAGCAAGATGCCCTCCTTTCTGGCCTTGGAAGTGCCTGTGATAGGATGGTGTCCCTAAGGACGACGGTAACGTATAGCGAAGCGAGGAGCAGCGTCCACAGCCGCACCTCCATCGGGTCACGTGATGATCCGCCACCCTCCATCCCCGAGAAGACGTACATGCGTGCCCCATCGCCCAACCATGACGTGCCCAAGAACAACAGACCCGTAACTAATCTGCAGCTCATGGGCGCTGAGGGAGAATGCGATGACGAGGACGAGAGCAACCATCGGGTGGATGGCATTATTACAGAGCAACAGATCGAGGCTCTACTTCACGCGAAGGAGAATCAATATAAAAGAAAACGGTCCCTGAGTCGAAACCAACCGTTTGCTAAGCCAGATGTATTGAAGGACACGTCGCTTACCTCCTTGTCCAGCGATGAATGGACCACCAAGCGACCCTCGTACATCTCCTGCAGCAGCATTGATAGTGATGAGTCACTGCTCACCACCAACTTCCTGAGCTTTGAACAACAATCGAGCAGCTCCAGTAGCATCAAGGGCCTTAATAAGGCTGAAGCAAGTTCTTCATGTTCCCTTTCTGAAAGTGGGGACTTGCATAGCCCTGATGTAGATGGGCCTGCTGATCCCTTGCAGAGGGCTCCGCGAGCTACTGATGGAATTGCAACCAAGACTCGTATTAGTCTGACCTCCCCGGAATTCACTGTGGAGGAGGAGGATTTATCTAGCTCCCCAGAGACACCCAATGTGAAACAAACACATGACATTAATGTTGAAGAAGATGCTAACAAGGAGCAACATGGCGGCAGCGATGATGAGTCTGAGGCTGAGGCCGAGTGCAAAGACTTCTTCCCAGTGGTTGGTGGCGATGTGCAATTGCGACAGTCAACACCTCTAGATCTCCCAACAGGCAACCTGAGAACATCAGGCATTGTGAGTCTGAAAGAGTATTTGGAAGCCCATGAAGAGAAAGAAGACTTCCAGGATGTTAAGTCAGGCATCAGCCGCCTAGGACACAGCGCTGCCGTTGAGAAACTCAAACAAACCACAAATGAACAATGATATTCCGCATTGTAATGTACAGTCAAGATAGCCCCACTGTGTGCTCTGAAGACACACGGTTCGTCCTGTAGGACTTCCCTCTAATTTCCTTTATTCTGATTAATATAGCTGTATAATGTGTATCAACAGAGTTTGGACACCTCCCGTCAACATGTGAAGGCATGACCGATGGACTCATGAAATCTTTACAAAATTTAACATACTTTTGAAACTCAGAAAATGTTCATAAAGAGGGAACGCTATAGACGTGCCCAAGAGACGTGAAACATCACTTGCTGCATTCAATAATTGATGGGTACTGGACATAAAGAGGATACCAGATACATTGGGACAAAGGACAGGATTTTTGTAACATTACAGACATAAGAGTATATCACGGAGATGATTCAGGAGAACACTGGGCAGACTTTGTAGGACATTACCATCTACTAGAAAGAAACTGAACATACTTAGGAGTAATGTTTGTTTACTTAATTAAAATAGGGCAATACTTGCCCACTTAGAGGACAGTGAACATATGTATAGAGCAATGCTCTGTTACTTAAATGACACAGGATATGATTTAAGGCAATGTTCGCCCAATTAAAAGACAGTGGACACAATTCATGGTAATGTTTACCTACTTAAAAGATACTGGACATAATTTAGGAAAATCTTCACCCACTTAATTAAAGAACACAGGGCATAATTCACGGTAATATTCACTCATTTAGAGGACACTGGACATAATTTAGGGCAATATTCACTTGTTTAAAGGAAAAGAGGCATGTTTAACTCTGTGTTTTCATATTGGAGAGGTACTGGACATTTTGGACATAGTTGAGAGCCATGCTTATTTAGTACAAGATACAGGAACATGCTAAGTCATATCAGAATCTAGACCTAATGAAATAAGATGTTTATTTACCTTTGGAACACCAGAACTCACTTAACGAACTTTTTTTTTTTATGTAAGAGAGGAAAGCCGGCCAAGGGCAATAAAAAATGTAACAAAAAAAGGCCTACTTAGCTGCCAGCCCCCTTACAGGCCTGATAGAGATATCCCAAAAAACAGAGGTATGAAATGATAATACATTTATTTACTTTTGAAACACTAGATTTCGTTTAGTGGATATGGTACCTGACTACAGAGATGTTGGACACACCGCAAGCGACAGTATTGATGAATACTAAAGCAGTCGAACGCATACTCTCATCTCAGTGATTTATTTATTTATTTTTTTTATTTGTATATTTAGTAGTTGTTTTTAATTTTCTTTCTCTTGTACTAAGTTATGTACGAAATATATTGCTGATCAGCCTATGCCCTTGATATTTTGACCTTTTACCCCGTGGATGTCTTTGTTAACCTTGCTACCTGAAGGAGTGCAAGAAGAATGATATTTGATGATTGTTGGGCATGAAAGTATACTTAATAGGTTAGTATGTCAATGTTTAGTCTTGATTATGGAAAGTGGTTTAAATAAAGTAAATCAGATCTATGTTTGTATAGGTAGTGTGTGTGTGTGTGTGTGTGTGTGTGTCACGGTCGCCTGCTGGCCACCCAGCCAACCTTACCCATTACGGAGCGAGCTCAGAGCTCATAGATCGATCTTCGGGTAGGACTGAGACCACACTACACTCCAATCATCGGGAAAGGAGGTACCCAGTCCTCGAATGACATCGCGTACCTACTTGCTGCTAGTCCCCCAGATGGGAACTGCCTTGTCGTGGTGGGGGGGCTTGCGTGCCCCTGTGACCTGGCGAGCTAGGCTAGAAGGGACTTAGGCCCCTGCTCTGCCCTTTCGAGGGGGAGAGGGCTACCCATGCTAGTAAGGTCGCCAGTGAGGGGCCAGACTAAATGATTCCTACGTAGGCTGCCAGTGGACCAGCGGAGCCACCTGCTGGAGGGATCGCCCAATAGGGGCCGTCTTGTGCTGGATGGTTGGGTGTCCAGGCTGGGATGCTTTGGGAGGGGGGTCTCAGCTCTGTCGTGGACAAACTTTCGTATCATGTGGGACCTTTTTTAAAACGACTGGTCCGCATGGGGACGAGGTACCCCGTCCACGGCAGCCAGCGCTCTCTCCCATTGTAGTCCCAGTAGGTGGTTTCCCTTGCCCCTGGAGCCATTTTTTGTGTAACTTTATACATATGGTTAAACACAAAAAACTGTCAGGTTCTCGTGAGGTGGCTGACCTGGCCCGCGAGACGTCATCTTCAGGTCTGAGTGGGAAGGAGGATTCCCCTCCACAAGAGCCTCCCGCAGCAGTCTCCTGTTCTGGGAGTTCTTCTGAGGACGTATTTCTGCTGCATATGACTCCCTTGTGATGGTAAATGTTAACCCATCATTTTCTTATCACGCCTTGCATTCACTTCTCAAGGTGTATGGCACGGTTCTACGCATTCGACTTGTTTATGATAAGGATTTTCCATCTAACCGCTGCTATGTGACTTTTCTATCATGTGACGAAGCCCGTCTGGCTTATGAACATGTAGCATCTCGTCCCCTTGCTGGCTCTGTCTTTAAGACAGAACTTCTCCACTCTCGCAATATTTCGGACAGCGACACGGACTACATCCCAAATCTTTTTGACCACCATTCTGAGAGTTCAGTTCCTGAAGTCCGCCAGATCCCGCCTCCACGTTGGTTTGTGGCCCACTACAAAAATGAGCGCGGGAATTTCATACATGCCTCCCGGTACCTGTCAAAAGAGATCGGCACGATTCCTGAGGGAAACCTCAAGAAATACGGTAAGGGGGTGCTAGTGCGAGTGAAAGATATCACGCAGGCAAGGATGTTGCAACATCTACCATGTCCTTCTGACAGCATGTTTGAGACTATAAAGGCACATCCCACCTTTAATTACAGCAAAGGTTGTGTGTACAGTCAGGATCTTTATGAATTCCCTGATGAGGAAATACTAGCAATGTGTCCTAGCTCAGTCCAAAAGGTGACAAAGATGAGGAACTCCTCCAACATGGTCCTCCTCACCTTTTTTGGTTCCACCCTTCCTGACCGTGTTAATATCGGACCTATTAATCTTAGGGTGAGGCGTTTTGTTTCTCGCCCTCTTCAGTGTTTCTCATGTTATTCGTACGGTCACGGTAAAAGCTCCTGTAAGGAAGCTTCTAGATGTGGTAATTGCTCGGCACTAGATTTACACTCTGAGGAGCATTGCAATGCTACTGCTTACTGTTTCCATTGCCATGATGCTCACCAGGTACGTTCCAGGCAATGCCCCAGGTATCGCCTGGAGCAGGACATTCTACAACTTGCTAACACTCAGTTCATCAGCCTAGGTAGCGCCCGCCGTGAACTCCTGTACCGCCAAAAGGACGGTACTGGTGCGACATCCTATGCTGCATTGGCCGCTCGCTCTTCTGCTGAATCTGCCGGTCCGAAGACGACGACAAGTGCTACCTCTCGTTCTGTTGGGGCGGGTGGTCCTGTTCATTTGGCCAATAGGTTTGCCCTTTTGTCTGATGACTCAGTTGAGTCACCTGTAAGAAGCGACGAGAATAATACGGACTTGACCAAACTTACCCATGTAGTTGATGTCCATTTGCCTCCTCCATCGCCTAAGCCTTTGAAGGGCATGACCAAACGGCACCGCGGCTCTGCGGAGTCGATAGAATTTGCTCAGCCTAAGCAATCTAAGGTTTCTCCCGGTGCACACGATCGTGAGTCCTCCAGTCACCGCTCTGCAATGGTAGCTTTAGTTACTTCTGTCCAGCCTCCTGTGACGCGCTCCGTCCCAGATCGGGCTTCTTGTGATGAGGACGGTCTTAACATGGAGACGTCCGATGATATTGTCACAGCCGTCCCTTGCGGACCCGCTGTGTCAAAAAGTGGAGTCCAGCCTGACCCTCGTCCTCCGAGCAATGATGGTTCGCATCACTCACCGGCAAGCTGAAAGGCAGTGGTTCAACGACCCGGCACATCACAACTCCCGGTGTCTTCTCGTCGGTTAATTATTTCTAGTCAGGTGAGTCACGGGCAGCCCCTTCAAAAGGCTCGCCCGTCCACTGCACCTAAATAGTCATCTTCAAGCTTCTACAGTGGAACTGTAGAGGCCTTCACGCCTCGTGGGGGGAACTCCGAGCTTTGCTGTCGGAGATCTCTCCAGCCTGTGTAGCTTTACAAGAGACTATGCTAGGTGATAGTACTTATTCTAGTCCTCCTGGCTATCGTGCCTTTTTTAGTACTCCTTTCCCTGACCAGGGCCACCACGGTGGCACAGCTATTCTAGTCCGTCAGGATATACCTGTTATCCCGTTACAACTTAACTCTCCTCTTCAGGTGGTTGCTGTTAAGGTCTTTATGGGACGACTGTACACGATTTGCAGTTTATATCTCCCTCCTCGGCAGCCTGTCTCCAGGGGTGAGCTTGACAGCCTGGTGCGTCAGCTGACTCCGCCTTTTCTTTGGTTGGGAGATGTTCTATATGTCCGTAAGAAGACAAGGAAGAGCCTTCAAGCTTAGGTTTTATTCGACTAAATCTTGACAGTGCTCGAGGAGAGAGAGCAGGAGGCTGACTGACCAGTGAGTGCAAGGCAGGCAAACTTATCACCTGCTAAAGAGGGCTGTGAAGCAAAGCTCGAGCTCAGCGAGATACATGAACTTAACATGAACTTAATAGATTAACAATTCACTTTATATTACATTCTCCCGTGCTAATAAAAACAGACATTCTAATTATTCTTAATAATTAAGCAATGTTAATTCTAATACCCAAGCCTATCTATAGGTTTCTTGATACGAGTAGAGCGCCTCAGCGGTTCTTGTTTCGATGTCGTCCCTGAAGGAAGTGAAGCGGGAGGGCTGCTTAGCTTAGAATTGCCAGGACTTGAGGTTGGAAGGGGCGAGGTCAGCGAGTGGTTATGAGCCGCTTGTTGAAAGTGGTGGACTTCTGTCTCGGAGCATTGGTCACTCTGGCCCGAGCTTATTGGTGGTCTGGTTGAAGTGTCTTGTGGAGGTGTCTGGTAGTTGCTCAGGTGTTGGTCATTGACTGGCGTGGTCAGAAGCTCCTCGTGGGAAGGCGTGAGGTCCTTTGTCGAGACAGTTGCTTCTCGGCCGTCCTCATACTGTACCCGGGCGTAGTGGGGAGTAGCGTTGATCAGACTAGCTGGTTCAACAAGAGAGTCAGATTTAGAAGTACGAACAAATTTTCGAACAAATACAGGACCGGGTTGAGATAACTACGAAGGGAGGGAACAACCGTTAGATGATTTCCTTGGGAAGGAGAAGAGTCTCTCGTGAGGGGTTTGGTTGGTAGCTGTGCAGAGGAGAGACCTAGTAGCGTGAAGGGCGTTATTAAGTACAAATTCCCACTGTCCCTCAGGTAGGTTACGAGAATGAAGAGCCAGTCTTATCGCCTTCCAGATGACTCCGTTTTCCTTCTCGCACTGGCCATTCCCTTGCGGGTGGTAAGGGGTGGAATGAGTCATGACAACTCCGTGCTTGGACAAGAATTCCGATACTTCTCGGGACATAAACTGAGGACCTCGGTCAGAATGAATAGAGGATGGACAACCGAACACTGAAAATAGGTCAAGAAGGCAGTTAATAACAGTTTGAGCAGACATGTTAGAGCAAGGGTAAGTAAAAGGGAAACTGGAATACTCGTCAATCATGACCAAAAGATATTTGTTACGGGAGGAAGAAGGCTTAGGCCCAATGAAATCAACGGATATCCTGTCAAAGGGGCGCAAGGCATGAATTAAGCGAGATGTAGGTGGTTTGAAGACATTCACAACAAGAGCGACACATGAGGGTTACCTTCTTCCAGGGAATAAGGCAAATTCTTAGATTTTACAAAATGATACAGACGAGTGATTCCAGGATGGCAAAGAGCATCATGAACTTTCTCTAAATCAGACAGGGACTCAGCAGTAGCAGAACACGAGCGAGACAGGGCATCAGCAGGAAGGTTGTCTTTACCAGGGCGATACTGGATGTCATATTTGTAGCCAGCAAGCTCTAGACGCCACCGTAGTATTTTGTCGTTCTTTATTTTTGAGGAGTGGTGAGAGTGGAACATATAAGAAACAGCTTGCTGGTCAGTTATTATCTTGAATTCCTTCCTATGTCTCCACTTCTGGATGGCTTCTATGATGGCCGCTGCTTCCTTTTCCACAGTAGGCTGTCTTTGTTCAGAAGGTGAAAGTTTTCTTGAAAAGAAGGCAACAGGCCTACCTTGCTGGGATAGTGTGGCAGCTAACGAGGTGGCCGAGGCATCACTTTCTATCTCCATAGGGACGTTTTCATCCAGAGCAGCGACCGAAGCACGGCAGACATCTTCCTTGAGGTCATGCAAACACTGGCAGGCAACACTGTAGAGAGGAAAAGTCTTAACGATGAGAAGAGGAGTAATTCTGTTAGAGTAGTTAGGGATCCACTGAGAATAGTAAGAAAGGACTCCAAGAGTTCTTCTAAGAGAGGAGGAATCCGTAGGCACTGGTAAATCTCTTAAGGGTTGCAAGCGTTCTGGGTCAGGTCTTAGAGTACCGTTAGATATTAAATATCCTAAGTACTTTATTTCTGGCAAGCAGTACTCACACTTATCTTTGTTGAGGGTTAAATTGTATTTCTCAGCAACTGCTTCGAAGCGCCTCAGGTTCTCGTCATGGTCCTCTTGGTTCATTCCTCCTATAATGAGGTCGTCGATGTAAGCAAAGGTGTCAGTCAGCCGATTATCAGATATCAACGTGTTGATGGTGCGCTGATAAGCAGACACGGCATTCGTCAGACCAAAAGGTATTCTGGTAAATTGGAATAGTTGACCATCAGCTTCAAAAGCAGTATAGAGCTTCTCATCTTCCTTCAAGGGAATTTGGTGGTAAGCACTTTTCATATCCAGCTTGCTAAAAACATCATCAATTTTAGGTATGGGGTAAGCATCCAAAAGGGTGTAACAATTAATGGTCCTGGAATAATCTACCACCATACGCTTTTTATGTCGTTCATCGCTGGTCACCAATACCTGTGCTCGCCAAGGAGACTGGCTTTTCTCAATGGTGCCCTCACGTAGAAGTGCATCGACCTCTTTCCGGATGAAGATAGAGTCAGTGCTGGAATGGCGACGTGTTGGAGTGGCGACGGGTCTGCAATCACTGGTTAGATTGGGAAAAAGACTAGGAGCACGGAGGTTCATTTTTGTGATCCCACAGATCGAAAGTTTAGGCCGTGATCCCAGAAGAGTAAATTCCACAGACTTGTGCAGTTTCATGAAATCTTGCCCTAAAACAACTTCAGCGCAAAGATCAGGAAGCAAAGAGAGTTTAAACAACTTGTATTCTTTTTCCATTACTTTGATATTCACAAAACAATGACCTTCAGTGACAGCAGCGAGGGGAGAAGAGGCCATGGAAATAGTGTCCTTGGAAGAGGTAGTGGTGAGGCTTAAGCGTGAAGCAACTTTAGGATTAATGAAGCTCGAAGTATTACCACTATCAACCAGTGCTTCAACTCGTACCTCATTGATGTCAGCAGGTGTCGTCGCACAGCGAAGGGGTGAAGTCGAAGCAGCACTCGTAGTCATGGACGACACAATCGCCGCGGAAGTACCAGACCTGTTCTGCCCCGCTCCAGCCTGGCAAACACTAGCGTAGTGGCCTTTCCTCCCACACTTGAGGCAAGTAGCGTTGTGAGCAGGACAAGTGTAGCGAGGATGTAGGGAGCGCCCACAATAGAATTTTTTTTTCGTAGCAGCAGTGGTTTTAGCTGAAGCCATAACTTCCTCACTATCATTAAACACTCGAGGGTCGGTAACAGCTACAGCCGTGGAATGACAGTCGGAGGAAGAGAGAGAGGCATACTTATCAGCGTTGTGTTGTGCCAGTTCCAAGCTGCGAGCTTGTTGAACGGCTTCTTCAAGGGTGAGGGACAGCTTTTCTAACAACCGCTGACGAATGACAGAAGAGGAGAGACCAGAGATAAATGAGTCACGCACGGCCTCTTCAGCATACTTTTCGGCAGTAACGGCCGTAAACGCACAGTCTTTGGCCATTAGCTTGAGTGCTAGCACATAATGGTCTACGGATTCACTACCCTGTTGTTTCCTGGTGGCCAACTGATGACGAGCAAACACTTCACTAGTAGGTTTTACAAATACAGCTTGTAGAGTCATGATAGCTTCGTCGTAGGTCTTGCAATCCGCGATGTAGGAGTACACTGAGGGAGACACATAGTTGATGAGGAGCCGGAACTTAGTAGTATCAGACGGTTGCTCGATGGATTGCAGAAAGTTGGTGAATGTGCTGAACCAATGCTGCCACTGTAGAGGGCTGGTGTCGGGGTGAGCTTCCAACCTCTCAGGCCGTAGGAACTTCTCCATCGTAGTTCGTCCCAGTAGAAGATTTAGTCGAATAAATTGTTCTATATGTCCGTAAGAAGACAAGCAAAAGCCTTCAAGCTTAGGCTTTATTCGACTAAATCTTGACAGTGCTCGAGGAGAGAGAGCAGGAGGCCGACTGACCAGTGAGTGCAAGGCAGGCAAACTTATCACCTGCTAAAGAGGGCTGTGAAGCAAAGCTTGAGCTCAGCGAGATACATGAGCTTAACATGAACTTAATAGATTAACAATTCACTTTATATTACAGGAGATTTTAACGGCCATCACCCACTGTGGGATGAAGGTGCTAGTAATCCCCGTGGGGTTTTAATCGGTTCTTTTATTGAGGATGAGGGATTAGAGGGTTTTAAATTCTGGGATGTTACACATTTCCACAGTCCTACTGGGACTTTTACAGCTATCGATATTTCTCTTTGTACATCTAATTCTTTCCTCGATTTTAAATGGCGAGTCGTACCGGATTTACATGGTAGTGACCACTTTCCAATTTTATTGGAATCTGTGAACTCTGAGCCACAGTCCCGGCCCCCCGCTGGGTTTTAGACAAGGCAGATTGGCGTCGATTCACAGACCTTAGCTCTTTTATCCGTCCACTGGCTGACTTTTCTACTTGTGCTGAGGATGTTGATTGTTTTACCGATTTTTTAATTTCTTTTGCGCTTCAGACAATCCCTAGGACGTCAGGTCGCTTTACTAAGCGTCCCGTTCCTTGGTGGATCGCAGCATGCACTGCAGCGGTGAAAGAGAAACGGTCAGCTTTCTCTCGTCTCCGGCGACATCGTGGGGACCCGCAGTGCCTGGAAGCTTTTTAGCGCTGCCGAGCTCGGGCCCGCCGCGTTTTGAAAGAGGCACAAAGAGCCTCGTGGAAAGCCTGTCTCTTCCATAAACATCCGCACCCCTCTTACGGATGTCTTCAACAAAGTCCGCCGAATTGCTGGGAAGTATTCTGCTCCTTCCCCACCAATTTTGTTGTCTGCTGGGCGAACGGTGGCAGACCCTAGGAATGTCGCCGACCTCTTCGCGGAGCACTTTGCCAGTGTTTCCCAGAGGCATCCTGCAGCTCCAGGCGCACGTCACCGCCAGAGAATGGAATCTCTCGACATAAACTTTTCCTCTGCTGGAGGGGAGTCTTATAATGTCCCTTTCTCTGCTTCCGAGTTGCCGACTGCTTTGTCCCAGTGTCACGACTCTTCTCCTGGGCCAGATGATATACCTTATGCCTTCTTGCGCCACATGTCTGACACTGCTTTTAACTTTCTTTTAAATCTTTATGATATGATTTGGCATACCGGTGACTTTCCATCTTCTTGGGCTGTGGCAGTGGTTCTCCCATTTCCAAAGCCTGGGAAAGATAATCTCCAGGCTACGAACTACCGTCCTATATCTTTGACATCCTGCATTTGTAAAGTGTTAGAAAAGATGGTAAATGTAAGACTCATGTGGTACTTGGAGAGGGGGAAGTACTTGTCATCGGTACAGTACGGCTTCCGAAAGATGAGGTCTACTACTGATGCTCTTTTATCCCTAGAGTCTTCCATTTGTGAGGCCTTCGCTAATCACCACCATCAAGTAACAGTCTTTTTGACCTGGAGAAGGCCTACGACACGGCTTGGTGTCATGGCATTTTACAGTCTTTGTTTAATTTGGGCCTTCGTGGCCATCTTCCTCTTTTTATCCAACAGTTTTTATCCAGACGTTTTTTACGGGTTCGAGTGGGGAGTGTTCTCTCTGAGGCTACTGCTCTAAATGACGGTGTCCCACAGGAAGTATTCTTAGTGTTACATTATTTGCAGTCGCCATAAATGGTGTGATTAATACTCTCCCAGATGGCATTCACAGCTCCTTATATGTTGATGATTTATGAATTTCTTTTGCTGCTGCTAGGATGTCACTGATTGAGCGCAAGCTCCAACTGGCGATCAATAGGGTGTCCAGTTGAGCCAACATGAACGGTTTTCGATTCTCCACCTCGAAGACCGTAGCTATGCATTTCTGTCGCAACCGTGGTGTCCATCCAGACCCTGATTTATACCTCGCCAATAAACGCCTCTCATGCGTGGAGGCGACTCGATATCTTGGCCTTTTATTTGACAACCGTCTCACCTGGGTTCCCTATTTCCGTTCTCTTAAGGCGTCTTGTCGGCAGGCATTATCCCTTCTTCGGGTTTTAATTCACACCTCTTGGGGTGCGGACAGGGACACGTTGCTGCTGCTTCACCGTACACTCATACTTCCGAAGCTGGAATACGGCTGTGAGATCTACTCATCCGCAACGGATGCACGACTACGCACGCTTGACCCGTGCATCATGCTGGGGTCCGCTTGGCTACGGGTGCATTTCGGACATCTCCAATACCTAGCCTTCTAGTGGATGCTGGTTTCTGGCCGCTCGACCTCCGGCGCCAGTCTTCGATGCTCCGGTGTTGGTTTCGCACCCACCGTCTTCCTGATTCTGTCCCTGTGTGTCAATGTTGCGGGACTCGCGCTCGCAGGCGTATGTCACTCGACCGAGTCTCCCTAAACCTTTTGGCCTGCGAGTTGCAAATCTCATGGCAGAGTTATCTATCGACCCCACTCCTGTGTACTCTTTCCGTCTCCCGCGAGTTGGTTATTGGCAACTCGCATTATGCCCTCCTGCCATGGATGGCAAGAAGGATTTTCTGCCAGCTCTGTCCCACACTCGGTTTTAGAACACTTTTTTTATCCATTCTAATGACACTCCTGTTTTTACTGATGGTTCCAAATCCGACGCAGGCGTCGGGTTTAGTGTAGTTTTCTTCTCTTTTTATCGGTGTTGCAGCCTTCCTTCGGTAGCCTCCGTCTTTACTGCGGAGCTGTCTGCCATAGTTTTAGCTTTACAGATTATTTTTACTCTACCGGTTTCGTCTTTTACAATTTTTAGTGACTGTCGCAGTGCTCTTACTGCTCTCTCTTGCACTGTCTCCCTTAATCCTCTGGTTTTATCAGCCCTGGAGTGGCTATACCTACTTACCAGCAGAGGATATCGTGTTAGGTTCTGTTGGGTCCCTGGTCACGTTGGTGTTCCAGGGAATGAACACGCAGACCGCCTCGCTAATGAGGCAGCAAGTCGCGCTCCATCTCCTGCGTCTGTTCCGTTCCGAGATGTATTTCCTGTAATTCACGGGGCAGTTGCTGCACTTTGGCAGAGGAGATGGCTAATGGGGGTTGCAACCTCAAAAATGGGAGAGATTTCTACTTCCACACTCCCTCAGTGGACTTACACCCATGTCCGAGATCGCCGTGCACAGACTTTATTGGCACGACTTCGTATAGGTCACACGTACCTTACACAAAGGTACCTCCTGACCAGGGACCCTCAACCTTACTGTGATGATTGCCTGGTGCCGCTTACGGTGCGGCACCTACTTGTGGAGTGCCCTAGTTTGACTGATTTAAGACACCGCTACCTCTACCGCTGTCGCGGTAGAGATAGTGGTGTCTATTATATCTCAAAGGTCCTTGGGCCAGAGTGCCTGGCCCAAGGCCATGATGTTTTTAGTTTTTTTGGGAGAAGCGGGCCTTCTCCCAAATATGTGAATTTTATTTAATTTTATTGTATTTACTTATTTGTTTATCTATTTTAGATACTTTTAATTGCATAATTTTTAATTGCTTTTAGTTAGTTTTTTACGATGTTTTTACTATTATAGTTTTTAATCCCTTTGTTTCCTTTTCTTTCATATTTTCTTTTTACCTTTTTGTAACGACGCCATATGACCTCAGATGTTGAGGCGCCTAAACAAAATCCATCCATCCATCCTACTTGCTGCTAGGTGAACAGGGGTCTCACATTAAGAGGCTTGCCCATTTGCCTTACTGCGCCCAAGACTCTAACCCGTACCTTCTCAGTTGTGAAGATCCGAGTGTGCTAATACTGCACTACGCGGTGTGTGTGTGTGTGTGTGTGTGTGTGTGTGTGTGTGTGTGTGTGTGTGTGTGTGTGTGTGTGTGTGTGTGTGTGTGTGTGTGTGTGTGTGTGTGTATGTGTGTGTGGTAATACCATCACTTGATATTTCGATCCAAAAAATAATTTGAGTATACTATTCTTTCTCATCTCTGACTAGAATTAACTTCAATATCTATTTGATTTTTCATGTGAAGAAAATATAACTAGTATTTTATCCTTCTCTTCCTCCTTTTGAGCTCAGAACTAAACGGTATGGGCTAACAAGTAAATTACTTACATTTTAGATGATGGCATGAAGTCCTGTATTCCATTGCGCAAACGACGTTTATGTAAGAAAAACAAACTCAAATTGTATCATAACCATAATGAATCATGACGAACAGAAAGATCTTGTAAATACTTCTTCGTTCTTTTTTTTTTTTATGCAGGAGGGAAGCCAGCCAAGGGCAACAAAGTATTAAAAAAAAAAGGCCCACTCGAGTGCTAATTCCCTTAAAGAGAAGTGAAGAGTTAGCCAAAATTAAGGAGTAAATGTCTTGAAACCTCACTCTTAACCACTTCAGTACCAAGATGCGTTTTCATATTCATCCTGCTTACTATTTGGTGATTTTATACAGCTTCAGAAACTTATGTAGAGGATTAAAATAGTGTAAAGTCTGTGACCATTAATTTTCTGACCTCCATAGACCCTTGCTAATGTCAATAAGATAGTTAAATCGTACATAAATCTTAAAGTAAAAATGTGTCCTGGTAATGAAGGTGTTAAAAGAACTCAAGTCGTAGGAACACGAAAATACAGAAGCAGGCAGGGAATTCCAGAATTTCCCAGCGAAAGGTAAGAAAAATTGAGAGTACTGGTTAAATCTTACGTTAGAGAGTTGGACAGAATAGGGATGAGAGGAAAAAGAACCTTGTACAAGAGAAATGGAGGCATGCAGTCAACAAGATCAGTAGAAAAGTTAGCATGAAAATAGCGATAAAAGATAGAAGAGATGCAACATTTCGGCTGTGAAAAAGAGGCTGAAGACAGTCAGTCAGAGGACAGAAAGAGGTTGAAAAAAGAAGAAAGCCTTGTGCAGCGAGACCGCAGTGGAAGCGGGAGGCATGCAGTTAGCAAGATCAGTAGAGCAGTTGGCATGAAAATAACGATAAAAGATAGCAAGGGATGCAACATTTCTGCGGTGAGAAAGAGGCTAAAGTCAGTCAGTCAGAGGAGGGGAGTTGATGAGACGAAAAGCTTTTGATTTCACCCTGTCTAATAAAACTGTGTGAGTGGAACCTCCCAAAACATGCGAAGAGTACTCCATACAGAGGCGGATAAGGCCCTTGTCCAGAGTTAGCAGTTGGAGGGGCGAGAAAAACTGGCGGAGATGCCTCAGAACGCCTAACTTCATAGTAGCTGTTTTAACAAGAGATGAAATGTGAAGTTTCCAGTTAAGATTACGAATAAAGGACAGACCGAGGATATTCAATAAAGAAGAGAGAGACAGCTGAGTGTCATTGAAGAAGAGGGGATAGTTGTCTGGAAGGTTGTGTCGAATTGATAGATAGAGGAATTGAGTTTTTAAAGCACTGAAAACTATTACGTTATCTCTGCAACCAGAAATCTTAGAAAGATCGGAAGTCAGGCGTTCTATGGCGTCCTTTCTGAAGGGCTGGTCGTCTCTGAAAAGACAGGGAGAGATGTAGGGTGGTGTCCTCAGCGTAGGAGTGGATAGGGCAAGGAGTTTGGTTTAGCAGATCACTAATGAATAATAGAGAGAGTGGATGACGGTACAGAACCCTGAGGAACACTGTTACTAGATTTAGGAGAAGAACAGCGGCCGTCTACCACGGTAGAACGGTCGGAAAGGAAACTTCTGATAAAGTTGCAGAGAGAAGGATAGAAACCGTAGGAGGGCAGTTTTGAAATCAAAGCTTTGTGCCATACTCTATTAAAAGCCTGTCTAACGCGACAGCAAAAGTTTCACTGAAATCTCTAATAGAGGATGACCAAGACTCATTAAAGAAAGTCAGAAGATCACCTGTAGAGTGACCTTTACGGAAGCTATAGTGGCAATCAGATAGAAGATTGTAAAGTGACAAATATTTAAGAATCTTCCTATTGAGGATAGATTAAAAACTTTAGACAAACAAGAAATTAAAACTATAGACGGTAGTTCGAGGGATTAGAACGGTCACCCTTTTTAGGAACAGGCTGAATGTAGGCAAACTTTCAGTAAGAAGGAAAGATAGATGTCGATAGATATAGTTGAAAGAGTTTGTCCAGGCAAGGTGCAAGCACGGAAGCACAGTTTTTGAGATTGATAGGAGGGACCCCATCAGGTCCATAAGCCTTCTGAGGGTTTAGGCCAGAGGGGGCATGGAAAACATCATTACGAACTATAATTGTAGGCATGAAATAGTCAGAGGGAGGAGGAGAGGGAGGGACAAACCCAGAATCATTCAAGGTGGAGTTGTTAGCAAAGGTTTGAGAGAAGAGTTCAACTTTAGAGACAGAAGAGCTGGTAGTGGTGCCATCAGGATGAAATGAAGGAGGGAACGATGAAGAAGTGAAGTTGTTGGAGATGTTTTTGGAGATGCCAGAAGTCTCTAGGGGAGTTTGAGTTTGAAAGATTTTGACATTTTTTATTTATGAAGGAGTGTTTGGCAAGTTGAAAACAGACTTGCCATGATTCCAGGCAGAAATATAAAGCGCATGAGATTCGGGATATGGAAGGCTTAAGTATCTTTAGTGGGCAACCTCTCTATCATGTATAGCACGAGAACAGGCTGTGTTAAACCAAAGTTTAAAAGATCTAGGTTGAGAAAATGAATAAGGAATGTACGCCTCCATGCCAGACACTATCATCTCTCTTACGCGTTCAGCACAAAGAGATTGGTCTCTGACACAAAAACAGTAACCATTCCAAGGAAAATCAGCATAATACCTCCTCAAGTCCCTCAAACTGGCAGAGGCAAAACGCCAGAGGCACCTCCGCTTAGGGGGATCCTGGGGAGGGATTGGAGAAATGGGACAAGATACAGAAATGCGATTGTGATCGGAGGAGCCCAACGGAGAAGATAGGGTAACAGCATAAGATGAAGGGTTAGAGGTAAGGAAGAGATCAAGAATGTTGGGCGTATCTCCAAGACGGTCAGGATACTAGTAGGGTGTTGCACCAGTTGCTCTAGGTCATGGTAGATAGCAAAGTTGAAGGCTAGTTCACAAGGATGGTCAGTGAAGGGAGAGGAAATCCAAAGCTGGTGGTGAACATTGAAATCTCTAAGAGTGGAGATCTCTGCGAAAGGGTAGAGGGATAAAATGTGCTCCAATTTGGAAGTTAAATAGTCAAAGAATTTACTATAGTCAGAGGAGTTAGGGGAGAGCTAGACAGCACAGATAAATTTAATTAGAGAGTGACTATGGAGTCGAAGCTAGATGATGGAAAACTCTGAAGATTCCAGAGCGTGGGCACTAGAGCAAGTTAAGTCGTTGTGCACATAGACGCAACATTCACTTTCAGAACGAAAGTGAGAATAGAGAAAGTAGGAGGGAACACAGAAGGGGCTACTGTCAGTAGCCTCAGACAGCTGTGTTTCAGTGAGGAAAAGAAGATAAGATTTAGTAGAGGAGAGGTGGTATTCCACAGATTGAAAATTAAATCTAAGACCGCGAATGTTGCAGAAGTTAATGAAGAAAAAGTTGAGAGAAATGTCAAGACATTTTGGATCGTCATCAAGAGATGAGTCCGACCTAAGGACATTTTTGGTCTCCTCCCCAGAAAGGGAGTCTGTGGCTGGATTTGGAGTCGCCATTTTTTTTATTTTGAATTTTAAGTGAAGAGTGTATGTGTGTGGTAAGTGCATATAGTTTTGAGTGAAGAAGGAGAGTTGACTTTAGAGGGCAGGCTGTGACTGCCCCCTTGTGTTGTGAGACACAAAGAGAAACATTCAGCGAGTTTACAACTAGCTTTAATGGAAAGTTCACTGCACCCCTTGAACTAGTGCTATAAGACCTTGTTGGGAGTAAATTATCGTTTCGGTAGGTTTCTATTACTTATTCCTGCAGAGGAGGTAGTAGACGTCTATGATAAACTTTAGCAAGAAGCAAAGAAGTTTATTGAACAGTAGGAAAAATTTTGAAATATATATTGCAAGCGTCTCTAAATTTAACCCCAAAGAATTTTACATTTTATGTGCTGCATAAAAAAAATATTATATCACATTGTCATAAGCCCGATTCACCTAATGTAATTTGACACAGAAAATATTGAGATTGCTGACACACTAAATGACTTTTTTTTTTTTTTTTTTTTAAGTTTTAGTTTTAACTGTAGCTTATTTCTAATGACTTTTTTAGATGTCAACAAAAACAAAAGCAATAGAAGTAGATTACCTGGACTTCGAAAATACGTTAAATAAAGTTCTCTTTAATCAAACAGCTACTAGATAAATTGAAATTACATGGTATAGACAACAAAGTTCTCAGATGAATAGAAGACTGGTTTTCTGAGAGAAACCAATGCATTGCTCTTAAAAATGTTTCAAGTTTTTTTTATATATATATATATATAACGTTAACATTAACAACTATGTTATTGTTTGTTATAATTTGGTACTCTCTTCCAGCATAAGTAGTAAAAAGTAACACAGTAAAAAATATGTAGCACAAATCATTTAAATGCCTTGCATCTATTCCCCGAATAGCGTTTTTCGTTCCTACAATATATATATATATATATATATATATATATATATATATATATATATATATATATATATATATATATATATATATATATATATAGATAGATAGATAGATAGATAGATAGATAGATAGATAGATAGATAGATATAGATATAGATATATAGATATAAAGGCTTTATTCTTTACTTTCATATATTTATGCCTTCGTTGCCTACTTCAGGTATGTGAGGCACAAGTTCTCGTACTCCTTGATGGGAGGCGTGTGCGCCTCAGGGTCTTTGGCTTTTTCGTCCCAGAAGCGCATGCGGAGAGCGGCCTGGAAGTTGGGATTTGTCTTGAAACTGAGCACCTCTTCCTCTTTCATTGGTCCTCCCTGGTGGGTAGCGTGTGGCGACTGGCTTCACTAAGACCTGCAACGAAGAAAGAAGGAAAGAAAGAAACGCATGACATACTTTGAAAAGTATCGATTGACTTGACTGTCAGGGAGGATAATGGTAACAAGTTTGCAGTTTTCGACCCAACTCTCAATACTGTAGAAATGGTTTACAGTGACAGACTAAAGAAAACTAAGATTTCTGATCCGGTTTGCATATTGAGTAATCCTCTCCCGATCCATGTCATTTTATACTCTAGTCATCTTACTTACAATCTCAGGTCTCTCTCTCTCTCTCTCTCTCTCTCTCTCTCTCTCTCTCTCTCTCTCTCTCTCTCTCTCTCTCCAATCACTCTATCCTTACATTTTCTATCATCATCGTTGTTGCGCTTCATGAATTCGTTTACCATTTTCTAGCATGCTATTCATCTCACCTTCGTAATATTTAGGGTCGGTTGCCACCAGATACCTCTTCGCCTCCACGTGGTTCCTGACGAAATTGGTTATTTCCTCCGGAAAGCCGAGGCCTTTCAGGTACTCCTCTCCTGTTAAAGAGAAAGAAAAACGTGGAGAACGACCGATAAGAAAATGGATATATGCGTCTTTTGTCTCGTTTAAAAAATAAAGGACCTTTGTTTGTGGTTGGCTAGTGTGAAACATTTGCAAGCTGTCATTTTCATCTGCACACTGATAACTCAAACACACACACACACACACACACACACACACACACAGTGGTGAAGGGAACGAGTCTGTACTGACCGTCATGGCTGACATAGATTCGAACCCCATTAG
This sequence comes from Portunus trituberculatus, assembly GCF_017591435.1. Taxonomy (NCBI): domain Eukaryota; kingdom Metazoa; phylum Arthropoda; class Malacostraca; order Decapoda; family Portunidae; genus Portunus; species Portunus trituberculatus. The sequence goes on along the minus strand of NC_059279.1, from coordinate 10,689,480 downwards.
AGGCTGGTCACCTCTGAGAATTTTTCTGTTGACAAGCGGGCAGGTTACTGTCCGCTCTGACCAGGGCGATGGAGTGTGTAGTGTGTGAGTTCACGGTCTTAAAAGAAGATAAGACTGCTACTGAGAGCTTAACAGGTGGTGGTTTCGGGTCAGCTTATGACGCCTTGGTGAATACACACACACCTACAACTCACCAACAACTTCGTGGCTTGGCGTCCCCAGCACTAAGCCGTCAGTCATCATCGGAGCGTGGCCGTCCCTCAGCCCCACCAAGTGACCCACGTCATGCAACAGAGCCCCCAGCACCACCTGAGGAAGGCACCATGGCAAGGTTAAATCACGGAGGGAAGAAGAAAGAAGTGAAAGAGAAGGAGGAGGAGAAAGAGATGAAGAAAACGAAGAATGAGAAATGTAGATGAATACAAAGGAAAGCCAAAAAGTGACAGACCTTTTAGTACTTTTAGGACTGCTTGGTAACTACATCTAACAAGCTACAAGGAAGAGAGACAAGACAGTACAGGAGAAGCCTCCTCCCTACCCACCAATCCCTCCATCTTTCACTGGCATGGAAAATAGTATGCAGTATGGAAAAACTGACATAAAACTTTCAGAGGAAAAAGCGAAAGGAAATTCTACCAGTTACACTATGATTAATTCTACATGTCTATCTAAAAAAAAAAAATACACAAAACACTGATATCATTAGGAATTATGAGAGCTTGCTGGGTCCTATAGCTTTTGAATATTTATCAATTTTATTTTTAAATGATGCAATAAAATTGCTTTTTATGATTTCTGAATGAAGCTCATTCCAGATGTCTACAATTTAGTTAAGGAAAAAATGCTTGTCCTTTTGGGATTTGAAGCGTTTGGGCGTAATTCTAAATCCATTATTCTTCGTTATAGAATGATCAATGATAAAACACCTATTAGCGTCAAGGCTGCTATATCCCTTAAAATTTTGAAAACTTCAATTAGGTCTCTTCTTATCCTGAATTTCGTAAAGCTAAATAGGTTTATAGTTCTTCCAGTAATTCCTCTTATACGGCTTATGTCTCAATCTTGGAATCATTTCAGTAGCTCTACCATGTATCTTTTCCAGTTTTTCAGTGTATTTTTGTAATATGGTGTCCAGAACTGAACACATTATTCGAGATGAGGACGTACACACCAGTGACTTACATAAAGCAAGCATAACTTTTCTGATTTTAAATTCAAATGTTCTTCCAATGAACCCTAATTCATTTGCCGTCTTCCCTGTTTTTGTGCAGCGTTGACTCTGCTTTATTAATACAGTGATTGTGGTATGTGTACCACTAGTGGTACACCAAGGCCTTCCAGATGGTACATGAAGACTTTTGTGATCATATTAAATTTTTAGTTAAATTGAATTAATTCACTATACAGAAAAACGATTATTGTCTTACACAAGATAATCTGTCATCGATCAGCTGGTGGAGAAGAAAAAGATGCATCCCTTGCATTAAACTGAGTTATATTCTTTGTTGTTAGTTCATTTGTGTTTTACTTGTAAATAAATTCATGTTTGCAGAAACTGAGCTTTTTTCTGGGACCAGGTAGTACCCAGGGACTGTACCGTCCTCCAAGTGGTACTCGCTCAGAAAGTTTGGGAAACATTGGCTTGAGGTAGTGGTTCCCAAACTTTTCCTGAGTGAGTACTACATGGAGGTCCCGTACAGTCCCCGCGTACCACCTGGTTCCAGAAAAACTCAATTCCAGTATACATCAATTTATATAAACGTAAAAAGAACATAAAAGAAATAAGAATATATATATATATATATATATATATATATATATATATATATATATATATATATATATATATATATATATATATATATACACACACACACACACACACACACACACACACACACACACACACACACACACACACACACACACACAAGGTTTAAATCACCCGATCACACATCTGTTTTTTTTATCTGCCATTTGCGCCTTTGGAAATAGCACTTCAAAACTTGCACTATCAAAATTAATCTTCTCTAGGTTGGGGAGAACACATCGCCGCCGAGGGGTTAACGACTCACCTCTGGCGGGAAACCCTCTCTCTGCGCCAGGTGGGCGGCTTGAAGGGCGTGCTGCTCTTGGGTCACCTTCTCCCCGATGTACGAACTCTTGCCGTACTGCTCGTAAAGAGAGAACACTTCGCGTACTGCAGCCTCACACGCCATCCTCGCTGTGCAGAGAGAGAGAGAGAGAGAGAGAGAGAGAGAGAGAGAGAGAGAGAGAGAGAACTGTTTAGATAAGTACAAATATGGATATATGCTCGAACAGTACACACACACACACACACACACACACACACACACACACACACACACACACTCTCTCTCTCTCTCTCTCTCTCTCTCTCTCTCTCTCTCTCTCTCTCTCTCTCTCTCTCTCCGGTGCCAATCAGTATGCTTTACAAGGCAACACGTAACAGCTCGTCACTACCATTCAGAAATAGGAACATGTCATTGCCAAGAATAGACGCGTTGATGAAATGTACTTGATTAAGACTCTTAAGAGACTACCTGTATATGTGCTTATCTGTAATCTCTTTCACCTGCACTTTCCCACGTGTAAAGGCAGCTGCATACACTAGTAAGGTGGAGCAAGTTGGTGGAGTGTTGGTCGAGATATGAAAGGATTGTGTCACTGGATATGAGTTCGTCTTTCTCTTTTCTTGTAACTTTCTTCTTTGTTCGAGCAACAACTGTATAGTGTTGTCAATATTCGTCTCAGTTGTTATAAAATAGGTTCTCAATAACGTCTCACTCACTAATATCATCATTTTTAGCGCTATACACTCATTTACAGTTGTCAGTATTTGTCTCAACTGTGTTTTGTTTAGGGAGTTCATTGGCGTCTGAAACTAAAATCGTCATTGTTAACACTACTTTCATCTAGCTAAAAGATATCTTATATAAAGATTGGTGTCATGGGTAATTTCCACCAATTCTGGTCAACACCCCGCCCCCCAGTGTTAATTTTGTGTACATGGGTCTTATGTATGTACTGAGTATAGCTTGAAATGTATCGGAGTGGTGTTCCACGCTTACCGTTCTTTTAGATAGAGAGGAGTCAAATTTTTCGTTTCATTAACTTCGTTCCTCTAACTGACTGTCTTCGGCTTGTTTCTTATCGTCACAATGTTGCATTTCGTGCTATCTTCTACCACTATTTTCGTGCCAACTACTCTTCTGATCTTGGTAAGTGCACGTCTGCCCTTCTCCCGAGGCTTCGCTACACAAAACTTTCATTCTCTCTTCTATATATTTTGTCCACCTCTCTAACACAACAGTTAACCAGTATTCTTAATCATTCATTCTCTTTTCTGATAAGCTCTGAAATTCCCTACCTGGTTTTGTATTTCTACTTTCCTATGACCTTAACTTTTCAATAAGGAGGTTTCAAGATATCCTTTATTTATGATTAACGCTTTCGACTTTTTGCGAGGATCGGCATCTCATTGGGTCTTTTTTTCATTGCAACCACTTGTGTTGCCTTTGTCCGGTGCTCCTTCTACAGTCACTGTACTCAGTTTTCTCTCTAGGATTATAGCTAATGTAGAGGTGTGTAGTCAAATCAGATAGCCTAGTCTTTAAGATCTGTTGCTGGTTTGAAATCCTCTTTTATCCACTTGTGTAACTTCCGTACTTTTTTCGAGTGGGTTAATATCCTCGCAGCCTTATTTTTTCTTTCTTTTGTCTACTAAGGATGACGAAGTGAACCTAATATTTGTTTTGGCGTAGGTATGTTAGTGATGGTAGTCGGGAGGAGGAGGGATGACGGTGGCGATGGCTGTTTCTTTCCCCTCCGCCTCACCGTAACAGCTGCCTGAACGGTTCACAAGACTAAGACAAGCTCTCGTAAACCGTGCCTCATTTTCAAATCCCTGCACCTGTTGCCTCATTGATTCGAGGTCCACGCCCTCGCCCGGTCCTGCACCTCTCTGACGCAGCGAGGCAGTGCTAACACCCGCAGAATGAAGCATAGGATAAAAATACCTTGAACTGTCGGGTGCCTGGCTGGTCCCTCGCTGCCCGTCCACTCCCTGCCAAGGTTACACTTCCTCTCTCTTTTATCTGTCTTACCCTTGCTATTATCAGTAGTTGTACACACTCATTCTCATTGGCTAATGTTTAATTATCGATACTGCTCTGGTGATAGAGTTCCGTGAGACAGGACCTGAACCGAAGAATAGTTTGCACATTGCTAAAATATGGTTGATGTACAGCCTGAGAATTCCATGGAAAGAGATGGCGCACGCCGTTTGCCGCCAATGTCAACACAATTAGATACATTATTTTCACATTCCTTTTTAACCACCAATCAGATGAGAGGGATGCACGACAGAACTTATCTGATTGGCTGAAATGGTTTTTCATGCTGTACGTCAAATGTTTTAATGTCAACGATGAAAGTATTAACAGTGCTTGTATACTTGGAAACAAACACACACACACACACACACACACACACACACACACACACACACACACACACACACACACACAAACAAACACACACACAAACAGGTGCATTCTTACGGATAGACTCACATGGCACAGGCAAAGGAGAAAGAAGAAGAGGAGGAGGAGGAGGAGGAGGAGAGAGGGAAAGGAACAGATTTAGATGGTGATAAATATAGATTAAGCTAACCATGTGGTGATGGTGGTGGTGGTGATGGTGTTATCTATGGTGGTGATGGTAATGATAAAAAAAAACAGTTTTGTCTTTCATTTTGTACCTCTCTCTCTCTCTCTCTCTCTCTCTCTCTCTCTCTCTCTCTCTCTCTCTCTCTCGTTTTCTTTTACTCTCTTTTTTTTCCACCGTACCACTCCTTTGCCATTTTCTCCCTCCCACTCTCCCTCTCCTTCCCCACTGTATCCCATCTTCATCTACCCTCTTCCTCTTTCCCTCCTCTGTCTTTCCCCTCCCTGTCCCCATCCCCTCAAATGGCACTCGTCCACTTTGGCACCGGGACTCAGAGTGGCAGTGCCGGCGAGAGTAAAGAGTCACTACCCAGGCTCTTGAAGACAGTGCCACCTCCGCCACTGTGACACTCTCATCTGTGTTCTCCCTTTCCTGCCCTCACGCCTCGCCCTTCTCTCTTATATGCGCTCACGTATCTTCTTCGTGTTTCCGGCTTTTGGGTGAGTGAGTGTATGCCTGTGTGTGTGTGTGTGTGTGTGTGTGTGTGTGTGTGTGTGTGTGTGTGTGTGTGTGTGTGTGTGTGTGTGCGCGCGCGTGTGTGTGTATGTGTGTGTGTTTGTACGTGTGGCTGCCATGAAATAGTGGATGTCGATGTGCTGGTGGAGGCGAAGGTGTATGTGGGAGAGGCATTTAGGAGAATAGTCATGCAGGTGTAAGTGAAAGATGTCTGATAGAATAGAGATAAGCATAACAAGGTTAGAATTTCGCGCCGGCAGCAGATACTTTCGATAATTTTTCTATCACGTTTCATTTTTACCCCTCAGTTGCTACCCTTCCTCAGCCCCCCTTCCTCAACTACTCTTCACCATAATTTTTCTGTCAGCGTAAAGTGGAATCTTGCTTAAACCAAGACATGTTCTGGCCTGTTCTGGAATAATTGTGGTGGCAGATAGAAATACTCATAAAATTAAATTCATAATTTCATTGTCATAGCTTATTTTCAGCTTGATGTCAGTCTTGCATATGTTTACATTAGAATTTTGGAAAACTGCACTTACAAAAAAAAAAAAAAACATCGAATATCTAGTAAAGATTTTTTACGTTAGTGTTCTTTCTAGTTTGATGTTAAATTAATAAGAATTTCTAGGGTTCCTGATAATGATATCATTTGTGCCATTAACAGTCAGAGTGTCAGTACAGCATGCTGCACCTAAGCCGCCAGACATTTTAGGCTTCTCTCTCTCTCTCTCTCTCTCTCTCTCTCTCTCTCTCTCTCTCTCTCTCTCTCTCTCTCATACTTTTTTGTGAATTCGGTAAAAGTCCTTAAATGCAAAAAAAGTAGTTGTATGAATTGAAAAATAATGCAGCTGATGAATCAATGAGTCAATAGATAACTGAATAGACAAATCTGAGGAGTAGATTTGTCCAGAAGTGTTTTTCTTATACTTAACATCTTAACATTTTTATTGCATCGAATGATTTATTATTTCATGTGTGCTGTGTTGAAGGTTTTCCTTGAATAACAATTTATTTCTCTACTTTGATCAAAATATATATAATTCGAAGATAATTTTTAAGGTAAGAAGGATTAAGTAAAGTGACACACACACACACACACACACACACACACACACACACACACACACACACACACACGCCCGGTAGCTCAGTGGTTAGAGCGCTGGCTTCACAAGCCAGAGGACCGGGGCTCGATTCCCCGGCCGGGTGGAGATATTTGGGTGTGTCTCCTTTCACGTGTAGCCCCTGTTCACCTAGCAGTGAGTAGGTACGGGATGTAAATCGAGGAATTGTGACCTTGTTGTTCCGGTGTGTGATGTGTGCCTGGTCTCAGGCCTATCCCAAGATCGGAAATAATGAGCTCTGAGTTCGTTCCGTAGGGTAACGTCTGGCTGTCTCGTCAGAGACTGCAGCAGATCAAACAGTGAAACACACTCTCTCTCTCTCTCTCTCTCTCTCTCTCTTGATAGATTTCAACAGCATACTGGTGATAGAGTGGTAGTAGAATAAATAAAGATAGTAGTGATGGTGATCGTGGTGGTGTTGCTGGTGATGGTGGTTGTGGTGGTGGTGGTGATGGTCTTATATTTTTTGGCACGCTGAGCTATCTACAAATACTCATTCTCTCTCTCTCTCTCTCTCTCTCTCTCTCTCTCTCTCTCTCTCTCTCTCTCCTGCCACATCCACTGAATGGATGTTAGCCTTCTCTTTCCCACCTTTATCCATCTATCTGTTTATCTGTCTGTGTGTCTTTCTGTCCCTTTACTGTCTATAAGAGTTAGTTTCCCTCCTATCTTCCTGAATCTCACACCTGCCAGCAACAAGTCTTCCAATTTCCTTATTTTTCACCTGGCAAATCTGTCACTGTGCCAACTTCCTGTCTTGTTTTCTTGGTGGGGGTTTGCACCTTATCTTCGGTGTCGTTGCTTGATTAAGTAACCATTTGTGTAGACTGATCAGTTCTGAGTTAGGTGTTATCGCTTTTACGACTTGGTGGATATTGGTAATTTATGGTGCATGTTTCTATATATCAACTTATCTTGTGTGTGTGTGTGTGTGTGTGTGTGTGTGTGTGTGTGTGTGTGTGTGTGTGTGTGTGTGTGTGTGTGTGTGTGTGTGTGAGAGAGAGAGAGAGAGAGAGAGAGAGAGAGAGAGAGGATCTATTCACTCTATACAAGTAACAGCAACAGATGGTTTATTTACATGGAGTTCATGCTTTCTGGAATCAAAATTTCTTACCTTAATGTAATTAATCAGTAATGTCTTGTAAAATTTTAAAAATATCCAAGAATATTTTTCATCACATCATCTATTTCATTTAGTTTATGTATTTATTTATTCTTAGCTTATCAGTTGAAATAAGACTCAGTTTTATCGATAATTCATTGAGACACTCACCATTTCTACTTTTGGTATGGGTAAAGAGCTTTATAAGGCTGATACAGTTTGATTTCCATCGGTAAATGCCTGATTATGCCTACATCCAACATCTCATTTTTGCTCTTTGAATGCATCGAGTAAAATCCAAGAATGTGACACGGGATGGGGAACTGTAATTTAGTGTTAGTGTTGGTGATGCCGGTGGTGGTGTTGCTAGAGCTGGTGTTGCCATTGTTGTTGTTGTTTTTGGTAGTGGCGGTTGTGGTGATAATGGTATCGGTAAAACTGTTTATGAATTACGTAAACATGTGTATGTCAGCAAACATGTGGCCTAAACACAAATGTGTGTGTCTGTGTGTGTGTGTGTGTGTGTGTGTGTGTGTGTGTGTGTGTGTGTGTGTGTGTGTGTGTTTTTATGTTGGTTCAAGATTTCATCACTATCTCATCCTAAGAGAGTGAGAGAGAGAGAGAGAGAGAGAGAGAGAGAGAGAGAGAGAGCGCTTTGGCAAAGACTGGACTTGTAATCTGAGTAAAGCTGCCCAAACAAAACACTCTCTCTCTCTCTCTCTCTCTCTCTCTCTCTCATTATAACTTTTGGAACATTCTCAAAGGAATTCATTTTATTGTTTTGACTTTTCCATGTACAGAACCAGGAAGGAGAAAACTATTTTATAGGTCCTCCTCCTCCTCCTCTTCCTTCTCCTCCTCCTCCTATTCCTTCTCCTCCTCCTCCTATTTCTTCTCCTCCTCCTCCTCCTCCTCCTCCTCCTCCTCCTCCTCCTCCTCCTCTTCCTCCTCCTCCTCCTCCAACTCCTCCTCCTCCTCCTCCTCCTCCTCCTCCTCCTCCTCCTCCTCCTCCTCCTCCTCCTCCTCCTCCTCCTTTTTCTCCCTCTCCTTCTCCCTCTCCTTCTCCTTCTGCTCCTCCTCTTCCTCCTCCTTCTCTTCCTCCTTTCTTTTCTTCCTCCTCCTCCTCCTCCTCCTCCTCCTCCTCCTCCTCTTCTTCTTCTTCTTCTTCATCTTCTTCTTCTTCTTCTTCTTCTTCTTCTTCTTCTTCTTCTTCTTCTTCTTCTTCTTCTTCTTCTTCTTCTTCTTCTTCTTCTTCTTCTTCTTCTTCTTCTTCTTCTTCTTCTTCTTCTTCTTCTTCTTCTTCTTCTTCTTCTTCTTCCTCCTCCTCCTCCTCCTCCTCCTCCTCCTCCTCCTCCTCCCTCCTCCTCCTCGTCCTCCTCCTCCTCCTCCTCCTCCTCCTCCTCGTTGTCTCCTTAATCAACGCTATAAGGCTGAACATTTAGCAAATATAATGATATTTCTGAAGATCCTGCTCAGTTCTAGCCCTTTTAACTTGAATTATTTGGAGCAAGCCTAAAATTGGCCCCCACCTGGAGAGAGAGAGAGAGAGAGAGAGAGAGAGAGAGAGAGAGAGAGAGAGAGAGAGAGAGAGAGAGAGAGAGAGAGAGAGAGAGAGTCTTTACTTGATGACTCTAATGTCAAGAATCTTCCATATACTCTGTGAAATGGTAATAAACTTCTTTTATTTAAATATTTTCAATTCTACGAACAAAAAAAGAAATTATTTTTTTAAAACTCGGCGATGTGAGAAAAGCGTTGAAAGTTGAAATAAAGGGAAATGATAATTATATGTTTATATAAATAAGAGAGAGAGAGAGAGAGAGAGAGAGAGAGAGAGAGAGAGAGAGAGAGAGAGAGAGAGATTTCTACTACGTAACTTCATAATTTGTAGTGTTTTTATGGGCCATAGTATACAGAGGTAAATTTTTTTTTTAACAAGAAAAGGTTGCCAGATTGCGAGCAGAGATCAAAATAACAGTAAACATTAATGACCTTCACTACCATTTCACTATTTTTTTTTGTGATTTCTCGAGCTTGTAGTTTTCTTTTAGTTTTTCTTCTGTATTATCTTAGGTATTCATTGTAGATTTGTATTTAGAAGTAATGCAAAACGGGTCCATTGATCTCGTACCATTCTCTTTCTTAAACATATCAATAGAAACCACACTTATGTAGCCTAAAGCTCCTTGTATGATTTGAAAGGAATATTGTGCAATGACTTCCTAGTTATAATGAAAGAGGAACATGTCCCTTTTTTTTGTGTTCACTTTTTGTATTGATTTCGAGGCATATCTTTGTTCTGTCTCTTTTTATCTTTTCTATCTATCTTTTTTTGTTTTTTGTATGTATTGTCTTTTTTTTTATTTAGTTCTATATGTTTATTTCTTTTTACGTTTCAATTAATCTCATATCGTTATATCGTTTTCTTCTTAACTCGGAACCTTTATTGTTCACGCCATAACGAATGATAATAGTTTTAAGCTTCGGTGGAGTGTTTCTGTGGGTCTGCTCTGAGCCACAGTAGTCGTTTTATTGGCTTCACTTCTCTTGATCACACCTCACCACTCTTATTGTAATCTTGCTGCTAGTATTGATTAGGGACACATTTAAGAACTTTACCTTGGCTACTTTAGATATGCTTTAATGAAAGTTATTATATGTTCTTCCCGAGAGTCTCGGGGTGATGCCACGTACGAGTCTTCTCCAGTTGTTTCTGACTCGTATTTTCGTCTGTGCCTCCAATCCTTTTGCGGTTCTACTACCCTCAAGTTCTTCCTCCTACTGGTTTGTCCAAGCTCTTGTCATGTATTTCTGATTTTCTCTTCTACCTACGTCATGAAGTCATCTCTTTTCTTTTCCTCTAACCACTTTTTCAATGAATGCTACCCTTACTCTCCTTCGCGCTTCATTTCAAAGAATTTCTCTGAGTGTTACATCCACTGTCACTTCAACATTCTCATCTCAGTTTTTTCTTCTTATTTCTTTTTTTTTCATCTGGATTAAATTAAAAACACCCATGTCAACTAAGTTAATGATTCCAGTAGCTTCTGAAAATAATCTGTGAGAGCGTAAACATTTTTAGATTATCAGACCTTGATCCACCATATTCTCTCTCTCTTTATTTAGTCATGCTTTTCCTCTTACATTAACTTTTCCTATTACTCCAGCCTTTCCCTCCTACCCTCTTCCAAATCATCCATACTGCCCTCCCTTTCCTGTCGCTAATTTTGCATGTTTTCTATAATTACCCTCATCATTATTCATTATTATTTCTGCCTTCCTTAGTTCTCGTTTGTACATTGTTTCCCTCCTAGTTACCGGGATACTTTTTTTTTCTTATCGTCATTCTTCTATATCTTTTTTTAAACCTCCTCATAATATATAGTACTTGATTTTTCTTGTATCTTCTACTTTTCTTTTCCTATTCACTCATCTTACTTACTCTTTTCCTGTCCCTGTGTTCTTCCCTTCCTTTCTCCCCACTAGTGCAAGACAGAAACACAGCAGGTCGTTCGCCCTTGAGGAAAGTTCTTGTTTCTCTTTACTATACTTAAATACTCACTTACATCCATAGTGGCACACCAAAGGCAGTAACTAAGCTGTTTGAGTAATAAATATGGAAGGTTTTCATTAATTTTATTCACCATCGCGGTGATTATATATTTGAGGAGGCGGACAAGACAGATTTATGGTACAGCCTCTTGTTTAGATGTTTACGCTTACACTTTAGGTGACATACTTACTGGTGTTCAGAACACGAGCCAGCACGTGGAGTTATGGTCAGATAGTGTGTTGGTGTCGTACGTCACTGAGGTATTCCTGCCCAGCCCTCATTCTTACCTTGAGTTTTGTGTAGGATTAGACCATTTTATTGACATTATGAATGGTCTATGGAGGTCAGAAGATTAATGGCCACAATCTTCACTATCTTAATCCCCCACATGAGTTTCTGACGATGTATAAAAATATAATAGTATAATATTAAGCAGAATGAATATGAAAACGCGTCATGGTACTGAAGGGAGTACTGACACTCATTTTCACCATGATTTTTTAGTATGATTAGAAGATTTCATTTCCATTAGGAAGACTCTGTAGAGGACAAATGATTAATGGCTAGAGTTTTTACTATTTTAATCCCCATATAAGTTTCTGAAGCTGCATAAAGTTGCCAAATAGTAACCAGAATGAATATGAAAACGCGGCATGGTAATGAAGGGGTTAAACATTCGAGGTTCACACAAAAACTACTTTCAAAGGCCACAGAGAAGATCAGTCGGGTTTTCATTTCGGTGGTACAGTAGCCTATACTATTTTGATCATCATTAAAATCATAAAACATTCGAAAATCATACTAGCTTTCACTATAGCACGTTAAGAGTTGTTAAAATAAGACGCCAGAACGTTTAGGATAATAAATTAGTCTGCAGATTAAGGAGAGAGGAGGAAGCTGAACCCAGCATCTTGCCATGTGACTACTGCTACGAATGAAACCATTTCTCGAGTAGCCTGTCATGTAAGCCAGCTGCTGCGGTGCCCTAAACTCTACTTTGCCACAAATTTGCATGACAGTGGCATGTGACAGAAATATATCACTTAATTAAAAATACGTTTGTCATTCAAAAGTTTTAGACCTACGACAATCAACGCAAAGGTACCCAACACACTCGCATGCTCCCTTTCATATATGGAAATGTATTATGTAACTGACCTGTCTTCCCTGGATGAGAGTTTTTTAAAAGGATATGAACCACAGTCTTAAAGATTTTTTTATCTTGTTAGAGTAGAGAAACTTAACATTTTTCCAGGGTGTTTTAATTCCTGAAATATCTGATAGTTTTTTTTTTTTTTTTCCAAATACTGCAAGAATAACCCTTAAACTGCGGAATTAATAGAAGGAGAAACAAAATGAGGATTCGAACTAATCATTTTCTTGGTCTCTGATTATTGTCCTAACGAATTAAGGTTTTAAATTATAGCCTGTTTCCTTGGATGCTCATTGTTCATCTTTCTCTTTTTTCAAATTGGTTAAGAGAAAACGTATTAACCTCCCAGATTTTACGGCATACTAAAGTCTCTCTCGACAGCAGTCTTTACCCTTGCTAAATAGACCCTTCAGACAGTGTTACGCTTCCCAGCTATTCGAAATAGTGTTGAAGCGTCATAGTCACATTTGTATCCCATCTCTTTTTATATATAAATACAATTTATTCAGCCTCACTTGGCACACGAGGCTAGCGGCTTGGCATCGAAACTCTCAATAGCTTTTTTTCTTATAGGGTTTTCACACTCAGTACGTATCCACGTTGTTTTAAAGAGAAAAAAAAGAGAAACCTTATCATAATGTTTGTTGAGGAAGACAAATCTGGTAGTGTTGTCTTTTACAATAGTCGTAGCACTTCAAGAGAGTTGGCAAAGTGTAGCAAGATGGCGGCGCTGCGACTGGTCAGTGATGCTGTTAACACCGCCACTCTGACGCCCTGCCGCCTCGCTGTGTTGGGTGAGGCGGCAGACTGAAGGTGTAAATATAGCACGGAGCGTGGAGGATGACGCTAAGGGGATGAGGGGCTGAGGGGCTGCAGGCGTCTAGTAACCGTAATATCTGAGTCTCAGTTTCTTACTCCAGCAGTATATGTATATTCCCTCCAAGTTTACACGTCACCATTCGGGATGTACACTAACCGGCATCTTGCTACTGCTGCAACCTCCGTCTTCTTGTCCTGAAGATTGTAACATGTTAAATGAGGTGTCCTCAGGTGACATGTTTCTTTCCTTTTCCCAGCTTTCCTCAGGTGGGTGGAAAGGTGCAATTTCTCATCAGTGGCAGGTGGTAGCAGTCGTATGTTTTTATCTCTACCTTGCCTCAACTTGGGTACAGAGGAGGAGAAGCCATATAGGAGGAAGAGGCGTTTTTCCTGCTCATGATAGACGCGACATATGACTTCCGTTGTTGTTGCCTTCTTACTAATTGTCCTTTTCATATTGTTTTGCTTTTCGTTTGTTCTTCATGTAGGCTGTATCTTTTCTCCTTTTTCTTTTTCCTCTTTATCTCCTTATTATTCTGTTTCGTTGTTGTCGTCGTCGCCTTCATTGTCGTCGTTGACATTTTCTTATAATTTTTTACATAATTATTTTATCTCATATTCTTTTCCCTCTTCATCATAATCTTTCTCATCTTTCTCCTCGTCCTGTTCTTGAGAATTCTGAGTCAGTCAAGTGGGGCACCGCTCTCTGCCAGCAAGTTTCGAGTAGTAGTTCAGCAAGTGCATTCCTTTCTTATGGCGGGTGTTTAACCTGCAAGTGGAACATCGCCCTCTATTGGACAACTTTGAAGCTAGTTGGCGAATGCATTGCCCTCTGGCGGCGGACTGATGAATTAAATGGTGGGTACTGCCAGTGTGGGCACTTCCTTCTACTGCTTGATATAACTTTTTTTTTTATGCGTTTCTGCCGATGCCATTGTATCAACTTTTTTTTTTTTTGTAGACTATTTTATAATTATGGTGGGAATACCTTATCATTACACTGTACTGTAAAAGACACAATATTGTTAATTGAATAATTGCTGAAACAGCATGTGTATAATTAGAGAATATTCTGAAGCCCACTTCGTCTGCATGACGTCAAGGCTACCACAGGATGTATTGGCACTGCAGAGTGATGTATCGTTACACATCACCGTGAACACACAACCTTTCCTGTACTCAGGCGCGTGTTCCGTCTTAGGATTCTCTGCTTCCCGAGATGTTTTTGCCTCAAGATTCACCAACATAATACTTTTATTAGCGTGACTGAGTGCCTTATGACTCGCATCTCTCTCTCTGTGTGTGTGTGTGTGTGTGTGTGTGTGTGTGTGTTTCACTGTTTGATCTGCTGCAGTCTCTGACGAGACAGCCAGACGTTACCCTACGGAACCAGCTCAGAGCTCATTATTTCCGATCTTCGGATAGGCCTGAGACCAGGCACACACCACACACCGGGACAACAAGGTCACAACTCCTCAATTCACATCCCGTACCTACTCACTGCTACACGCTACACGTGAAAGGAAACACACTCAAATATCTCCACCCGGCCGGGGAATCAAACCCCGGTCCTCTGGCTTGTGAAGCCAGCGCTTTAACCACTGAGCTACCGGGTGTGTGTGTGTGTGTGTGTGTGTGTGTGTGTAATAACAATACGAGTATTTTGGGTTGATCAAATCTCCTTGAAAAGTTTCAGGTCATATTACTATAATGTTACTTTCTTCCTTTCACGCCTCTGCAGTGTTGTCAACGAAGACGTGGAGAACAGATATTGTAAGAGTGGACGCTGGAGGTTTCCTGGTTAGCTCATACTCAGTCCTTAGAAACTCCTACGTGTGTGGCATGACTTGACGATGACGCAAGGGAAAATATAACGCGTAACCTTCGATGGTGACGTACATAGCTAGACTTGAAGATAATCATTCTCTGAGTGTGTGGCATTACTAACGTGCCGTCCATTACTCCGAGCAGGGACATTAAAAAATCGAAATAAAAAAGACCACTTCTGTCCTTGCTCAGGTAGCTCGGGTGAGCTTAGATTACCCGCAAAGAGACCCAAGAATAGCCTTTACATCGCCTTGCAGTATCAGATCACGTGTCCTTGGCTAAGACCATGCGTTGGGGGCCGGTGGTAGCTGCACTGAGGGGACGAGTGTAGGAGAAAGGTGTAGAGTATCAATGTGTAGAGCTTTGAGTTTTCAATAGTTTTCTTTTATTTATACCATGTGGGCTTTTTACGGGAATTTATGGGCTAAAGGGGATACTTTTTGGGGTACCTCCTATCTCAAAGCCCACCCGCTAGGAAACCGTTACCCTGAGTGAGGAAGTCCAACCTACACTCGGACCGTGGACAGGATTCGAACCCGTGTGCTTGGAGACCCTTTGGACCCCAAAGCATCATTCATCTGTCTTTCTATCTCTCTCTATTTATATCAGTCTATTCATCTATCTATCTATCTATGTATCTATCTATATATCTATTTATCTAGCTATCTCTGTCTGTCTGTCTCTATTTCTCCATTTGTCTTCACGTCAGTTTGTCTGTCTGTCCGTCTGCCTGCCTGCCTGTCTCTATACCTATAGATTTATTTATCTATCTATTTGTCTGTTTGTCGTTTGTCTGTATTTCTGCCTGTCTATCTATCTATCTATCTATCTATCTATCTATCTATCTGTCTGTGTGCCTCCATAACTGTTTGTTTATCTGTCTATTTATCTATATGTCTGTCTGTTTATTTATTGATCTGTCTACATATTTTTTTATCTATCTGTCTGCCTGTTTGCCTGTCTGTCGGTCTTTCGGTGTGCCTGTCTATCTACCTGTCAGTTTATCTTTCATTTTGCCTGTCTGTTTTTTATGTCCTTCTGTTTATTTATTTGTCGATCTGTCTCCCTATATGTCTTCCTGTCTGTTTGTCAACGAACTATGCTAATTTGCTTCGCCGCGCCGGAGACTCGAACAGCGGATCTTCTCGGTTATGAGCCAAGCGTTACACTATGTTGTGTGTGTGTGTTTCTTGTAATGTTTCGGGCTATACAGTAATTCTCTCTCTGGACACCTAAAAGATAAGTAAAAACATAAACAAACTTCAATATTGATCTTGAATAGAGATAGGAAGAGTGATAGCTAGTATTAAAAACGCCTTCCCCTCTCACTACGACAATTTTCCAAGGCCACAGAGACAACTAGCCGAGCTTTCAAGACAGTTTATCTTTTCAATAAACCAGAAATATTGCCAATCTCTTACCAGAACCATAATAATCCTCTTAAAAACACGAGTATCTTCAACTGGAGCCATTTGGAAAGCAGTGATGGTGAGAGAGCAAAGCGCTACAGAATACGGGCTTTAGCTCCTTATAAGCAGTCAGTAACTACCTATTAATCAGTACCTACGTGTAAGTATAGGCTACTCTCATCCCCAACAAAGGAACGCACACACAACTGTTTTCTCTTTGGAGGTTGGTTGAAAAAGGAGCAATGCAGAAATCAGTCGTGCGTCGTTTGTATTATCTTTTAGCCTCCTCCCGATGTGCAGTGGAAGGAGCTCGACAACATGTCAAATGATTGAGACTGAGTGACAGGCGAGTGAAAGTTACTCGACTATAGTGACCACCGCAGCGCTTGAGTGTCTTCCTCCCGCATCGAGACAGTTTACGGTATTTTTGTCACATTAACTTGGTGTTTCTATTTGGTGTCTCTTTGTAGTCCTACTTTATCTTGTTGTCATGTCTTTCTTAATTGCTCTCTCTCTCTCTCTCTCTCTCTCTCTCTCTCTCTCTCTCTCTCTCTCTCTCTCTCTCTCTCTCTCTCTCTCTCTCTCACACACACACACACACACACACACATTAATGCGAAGTTCATAGTGTTGTTATTCTTATAGATTATCACCCTTATTTCAAATGTATGCCTAAATTTTCTTTACATTTTCCAGTGTCAAGGTCCCTCAGTTACTGTCCTCCTCCTCCTCCTCCTCCTCCTCCTCCTCCTCATTAGTTTCTGATTCCACAGCAACTAAATCTATCTATCTCTCCAGTGTTCTCCCAGTCGTTTCCAATATTGGCCATCCTAGCAAATTTTTTGTTATTATTTTAACCTATCTTATTATTATTATCATTATTATTATTATTATTATTATTATTATTATTATTATTATTATTATTATTATTACTACTACTACTACTACTATTACTACTACTACTACTACTACTACTACTACTACTACTGCTACTACTACTACTACTACTACTACTACTACTACTACTACTACTACTTTTGTTAATTTATTATAATTGTTATTTTTTAACATTGTCTAGGGCGCCTGAATAACACCGATATCTGTCTCTAATTTGTTTAGCGCATGGCGTGTCATTGTTTTTCAGAGTGACTGTCTTCAGCCTCTCTCTCTCTATCATTACCGCAGTGTTGCATCTCTTGCGAACTTCTACCACTCTTTTCACGCTAATTACTCATCTGATATTGCTAACTGCAAAAGACTGTGTACTCTCCTCTCCTTTATTCTGTCTACCTTCGTAATGAAAGATTTAACCATGGTATTCTCATTCATTTCCTTCACTGATAAGCTCTAGGACTCCCTGCTTGCTTCTGTATTTTCTCCTTCCTATAACTAGAACTCTTTCAAGTGGAAGGTTGCTGCTATACAAATCATACAATGTTTTACAATGTTTTTTTGTAGTTTTTCCCATTGGCAGAGACACCTCATTAAGTTTTCTTTTCTTTTCTTCTAATTTTGCTGTCCACGGCACGTGCCCCTTCTACAAAAGAAAAAAAATCAGATCTTCACTCTCAAAACCACATTCAAATCAGATTCCATTTACTTAGATACTACATAAAAAAAACACACATTCTATTCACATTCAAGTCATGCTCCACATTTAAGTCACATTCATATCATATTCAAGTCACACATTCATTTTTTATTCCAATCACAATATTATCATTTAAAAATTCTGCCAACTTTGAGCCACATTCATACCATGTTCACATTCAGATTATATTGAAGCCTCATTTACGTAGATCAAATTCGAACTAGATTTTCATTCATACTCGTACCACATTCATACCAGATTCAAGCACTTAAACCACATAAGAATGCTGTCCAGAGTACATTTGTATTCAAATCACATTCAAAGCAATACCACATTCAAACCACATTCATATCGCATTCACATTCGCATGAGATTTAGACCAAACTACATTCAAATCACATTGAAACCATATTTAAACTGAACTTATTATTTATTTATTTATTTATTTATTGACCACAACAAATACAAACATTTTAACATTCATATAAAATAAGGTCCATTGAAAGAAAACGTATCTGATAAATTCATAAAAAGTAAATAGTAATTCTGTGTCCAACAAAACTATTGGATGGATTAGCTGAACATAAACTTAATAAAACATAATTATAAAATCAAGAGAAATCTATCAGTTTTAACGCGAACTTACTTTTTTTCTTTTTTTAAAAACTGAAAACAGATAACTGAAGAAATTTTAGTTAGCAAAACTCATCGTAATAAAAGACAAGAAACTTACATTATTTTTCCTCTTTGGTATCTATTAGTGTTATACAATGACAATAAATATAAGTAAAAACAATAAAGGATAACATATGTACATATACATCTCCGAATACGCATACACTCACATGTATTACCGCATATACACACATTTATGCACTTGCAAATGCATAAACATATTATATACATGCACACATTTATACACATACACAGAAACACATACACAAACATTCGTATATCCATATACACAAAATATACACACGCACGCACACATTACAGACAGGCTTAACATACACCAAAGTATTAACCTCTCCCACATACACAGGTATATAAAGATAAAAATATTAAAACTCAACCTCAAGACTTTAAACATTCATGTGAAACATATAAAAGAAATAAAACCGGATGACACCATAATAGTTTACTAAAATAGTCCTAACCGTAATTCTACTAAATATGAGCAAACGTTAAGGCCAAACTCATTTTTAAACGTGTAAGTACTTATGTTCTTCGAATTTAAGAAATTTATAATATTCGCTTGAAATAAGAAAGTGGTTAATCTGAGGCTAAGCTTTATAAACACTTAAAATCTTATATATTATACAGCACCTCTCAGCATCATATTCAACTGACATTCAGACAACAATCACAATGGTATCACATTCCAACCAAACCACATTCTAATCACCGTCATTATCATTTTCAAATTACATTCAAACCACATTCAAATTATCGCCATTCAACCCAACGTCATCTAAACCTCTCTTTACCTCACAAGGTCTCGATGTGTCCCGTAATAAGGGTTCAGTTATATTAATATGGCAATGCAAACACTTCACTTCATACCTTTTGGCACCAACGCTAACTTGTAACTCAATATACCTGTTTGGGTCACGGGCATAACAGGCGTGTCTGGGGCAGCCTGAGGGAGTGGCGATGGTGGTGGTGGCGGTGGTAGTGGTGGTGGTGGTGGTGGTGGTGGTGGTGGACGGAGAGCTAAATGTGGTGAGGCCGGTGGTGGTGATGGTGGTGGTAGAGAGAGAATGTTCTCTACCTCGGTCTGCCAGATGTTTAGGTGCTTCCCTCCCCCATCTCTCTCTCTCTCTCTCTCTCTCTCTCTCTCTCTCTCTCTCTCTCTCTCTCTCATTTACTTTTAAAACATCTCTGAGAGAGAGAGAGAGAGAGAGAGAGAGAGAGAGAGAGAGAGAGAGAGGTACCATTTTCTTTTCTTAAAATCAAACTCCAACTTTTATATATCTCATAGTCTGCAGATCTTCCTCTTCCTGCTCATTCTTCACGTTAAATTTTAATCTCTCTCTCTCTCTCTCTCTCTCTCTCTCTCTCTCTCTCTCTCTCTCTCTCTCTCCTTCAACATTATTACCTTCCTCTTTTACTCTCAAACATTTTTTCCTACATTTCTATTTTTTTTTTCTTTTTTCCACATATGCTCTCATACCGTCTCTCTCTCTTACTCCTACTCAACTATAACCTTGACAGTTACGACATTTTTGTACAGTATTTAAATGAAGGAATGTTTTTTTTTTTTTTTTACACTTTACCTGTTTTATAAGATTTTTTAAGCCTTTATTAGATCGAGAAAAGTAAAGAAAAATTTGTTTACAGGAAAAGGACAAACATAATATGATTTTTGTTACTTTATTCTCAACTCCTTCAGTACCAGGACATATTTTCATATTTATTTTTCTTACTATTTGGTGATTTTATACACCTTCAGAAACTTACGTGTGATTTAAAATAGTGAAGACTGGCCCATCAACCTTCTGACCTCCATAGAACCTTCTTAATGTCAATAAAATCTCCTAGTAACACCCAATACTCTTGGTAAAGATGCTTTATTTCTTTGGGATTTTTGAAAGCGGCAAACTAGAAATGTGTAGAAATAAAATGCACTTTAGAAAAAAGCAAAATACACATTATTTCTGTGTGCCCAAAAATTAATGTAATTTCTTTTTTCTTATATCTTGTGTGTGTGTGTGTGTGTGTGTGTGTGTGTGTGTGTGTGTGTGTGTGTGTGTGTGTGTGTGTGTGTGTGTGTGTGTGTGTGTGTGTGTCCGAGGCAGCCTCAGTAAGCACAATATTTTTCACTAGAACACCAAAAACCGTGACCTACTAACCGGACTAAGTTGACAGGTTTGAGAAGCCAGTTGGCAGGAGAGAGAGAGAGAGAGAGAGAGAGAGAGAGAGAGAGAGAGAGAGAGAGAGAGAGAGAGAGAGAGAGAGAGAGAGAGAGAGAGAGAGACTTAGTTTTATTTCCTTATCTGTGCATTATGTATATCTGAATTTTACTCAATGTAATTTTCTTTGATTTGTCAACACACACACGCATACACACACAATGACATTACTAATGCAAGTACTATAATGCGGCTTTCATCCAGTTTGCTGATGACACAAGTTTTACAGTCACAGACAATAATATTGCAAACCTACACACCAAACTATGCCAGGAAGCCATTCATGTAACTGGATAAAAGCTAACAAGCCTAAACTAAATATTGATAAAACCCACATTATGCTATTTCAGAACAGATCATTAACACTTAATTTAGACCTGTAATTATAGATGACAAAATTACAAATCGTGTCCGGTCAACCAAATTCTTAGGGGTGGTAATTGATGAGTATATAAATTGGAAGAATCACATCTCACTAGTTTGTATGAATCTATCTAAAACATGCGGCATTTTGTATA
>NC_059279.1:10543264-10663264 GCF_017591435.1 Portunus trituberculatus | reverse complement strand
ATTCCACACCTGCTGCCAGGGTAGTGGAGGAAGAAGAAACGTAAGAAGAAAGAAGGAAGAGGAAAAAAGGAGAGAGAGGAAGAAGAGGAGGGGGAAGAAGAGGAGGAGGAGGAGGAAAAGGAAGAGGGGAGAGGGAAGAGGACGAGGACGCGGAGGTGGGCCGAAAAAAAAGACATTGTTTTAATATTAGTTAAACTATATAGATTGATCATTCAGTTTCCAACTTCCTCCTCTCCCTCCTCCTCTTCCTCCTCCTCCTCCTTTGATGTTTCCTTTCTTTTTTCATTTCTTCCAACTCTTAGTAATTGGACATAAAAGTGAATAGGGTACAGGAGAGGAGGAGGAAGAAAAAGCCAAGGCAAGAAAAGAAAAGAGAAATTAAATTAAATTTTTAAAAAATGATGTTGAGAGAACGAGGAAGGCAGTTGTAAGAGAAGAGAAGGAGATATGGGAGAGGGGAAGGAGAGAGAGAGAGAGAGAGAGAGAGAGAGAGAGAGAGAGAGAGAGAGAGAGAGAGAGAGAGAGAGAGGTACAAGGTTTCATATTGAGGGCATTCCTATCACCCTGTCCCCTGGCAAGCTCTCTACATCACCCCCACCCTGCTACCACCACCTCCATCACCACCACCACCACCACCACCACCACCACCACCACCACCACCATCCTACTACCCAACAGCCACTGTACTCCTACCACCTCCACCACCAACATTCCAACTACCACAAGCACCATCTCTACCATGCACCACCACCACTATCACTAACACTACCACTTCCTCCATCATTCCACCACTACCTATATCCACTGCTGCCTTCACCACTATTCTGCCATCACTAACGCCGCCAACACCATCAACCACTATTATTGTTACCGCTAATAGTAAAAGATATGCCCTATATTAATCTTCTTTTTTTTTCATTTTTCCATTTTGTGCGTGAAATAGGAAGTTAATATGGATGTAATGAGGAGAAAGAGGAGGAGGAGGAGGAGGAGGAGGAGGAGGAGGAGGAGAAGAGAGGAAGACGAACAGCAACAACAGCAATAGAAGCAGCAGGGAAATAAATTTTAAAAAGGAAAAGAAGAGAAGCACTTAGGTGAGGAGGTGAAAGAAAGAGAAGAACAAAAAGAAGAAGAAGAAGAAGAAGAAACAGAAGAAGAAGAGGAAGAGATGACAATAGAGAGGGAGGAAAAAGTAGGAATAGAATAGTTTAACAGTGGGAAGAGAGAAGAAAAAAGAGGAAAAAGACAAGATGCAAGAAAAATAAAAGAAGAAAAGGGAAAAAAAGGAGGAGGAGGAGAAGGAGAAGGAGGAGGAGGAGGAATATACTCGTATGTACATGGCTTCTTCTCGTCGTCATGTGAGGAATGGAGACAAGGCGCCAGGGTGGAAAGTGTCACGTGAGCGTCAGGTGCTGTGTCACGTCTACCTGTGTGTCTGTCAGGTGAAGATGAGTAAGGAAGCTAGCGATGACCTCCTTGTGTGTGTGTGTGTGTGTGTGTGTGTGTGTGTGTGTGTGTGTGTGTGTGTGTGTGTGTGTGTGAGAGAGAGAGAGAGAGAGAGAGAGAGAGAGAGAGAGAGAGAAATGCAAAACAAAAACTACAGGGCTGAGCAAAAGTGTCAGCAAGGTGGGAACACACACACACACACACACACACAAGCCAAGTGGAGCAACCAAGGGTTGTCCTGATCTCCTTGCTGGTGGACCAAGCTTCTCTAGGTTTGCTAATTCTGAACCTCAACCTAGAGAGACGAAGAGAGGATGAGAAGAAAGAAGAGGAAGGTGAGGAGGAGAAGGAGGACGACGACGACGACGGAGAAAAGAAGAAGAAGAAGAAGAAGAAGAAGAAGAAGAAGTAGTAGTAGTAGTAGTAGTAGTAGTAGTAGTAGTAGAAGAAAAGGTAGAAGAAGAGGAAAATGAAGATGAAGAAGAACAAGAACAAGAAGAAAAAGAAGAAAGGTAATAATGATGATTATGATCAATATCAACAAGAAAAGCAACTACTACTGCCACTACTTCTACTTCTACTTCTACTTCTACTTCTACTACTACTACTACTACTACTACTACTACTACTACTACTGCTGCTGCTGCTGCTGCTGCTGCTGCTGCTGCTGCTGCTGCTACTACTACTGCTGCTACTGCTACTACTACTACTACCATCATTATTGATATACCACTACTACTACTACTACTACCACACCATCATTATTGACACCACTGCACTGCACTGCCACCACCACCACCACCACCACCACCACCACCACCACCACCACCACTGCTGCTGCTGCTGCTGCTGCTGCTGCTGCTGCTGCTGCTGCTGCTGCTGCTGCTACTACTACTACTACTACTACTACTACTACTACTACTACTACTACTACTACTGATAACAATAATAATAATAATAATAATAGTAATAATAATAATAATGATAATAGTAATAATAATAATGATAATAATAATAATAATAATAGCAATAGTAATACCGCGATGAGAACGTAAAAAAGAAGAAAGATAATGATGTTGACAACAACAACAACAATTTCTACTACTACTACTACTACTACTACTACTACTACTACTACTACTACTACTACTACGAAGAGGAAAAAAAGCATCAAGAGTAAAGAAGACAAGTAAAAGGACACTAGAGAAGAGATGAAATAAGAAGGACGAAGATGTATTGAGAATATAAAAGACAGGAGGGACGGCGGAGGAGGAAGAGGAAGAAAAGAAGAAAGAAGAAAGACACTGATGGTTTCTTTAAAACTACGCCTCGAGTATCCCCGAAGCCTCCCACCTAGTTGGCTAACGGCACAGACTCCCTTTCATTATCTTCGTTCGGAGTTTCCTTTTTCCCTATTAGCCTCGACTTTGCTTTAGTTTTGGCATCAGTGATCACGGCCGACCTTCACAGAGTAATCCTTTGAGAACACTTACCGCGCCAAGATCGCTCCCTCTCACCCCCGAACACCTGGACATAGATTTAACGTGGTACCATGGCCTTTATTCTCAAACGCTTAACCCCTTCAGTACTGGGAATCATTTTTACCTTGAGTTTTGGGTATGATTAGACTATTCTACATACGTACATACGTTACGTCTGTGGAGGTCAAAAACTTAATAGGCAGAGTATTCACTATTTTAATCCCCAAATAAGTTTCTGAACCTGTATAAAATCACCAAATAGTAATCAGAAGTAATATGAACACGCGTCATGGTATTGATGGGCTTAAACGCTTTGTCCTCTCTCACCACTGCTATTCTCAAAGGTCACAGAGATGATTAACCGGGTTTTCAAGTGTGTTTCCCCTGGTAGTAGTATGGGGAGCTTGTCAATCTGTCACTAAAACCGTAAAAGCACTTTAATCTAGACTCTTTGGCAAGCAGTGAGTGAAGATACGGCACAAGAGTATTTTTGGAAATATGGACTATTGGCTGAACTTTCCTGCTCTCATAAACACTGAGGGAGACTTTGGCCTCAAGTGGAATCATGCTGACTAGTGGTGGTGGTGGTGATGGTGAATAATGCCACTCAGCTGACTAAAAACCACACCACTGAATAAATTTAGGAGTTTTGGTGCATTTTTCTTTCATTTTTCTTCTTTTTTTTTTTTTTTTTTTTTTACATTACAAGGGCACTGGCCAAGGGCAAACAAAGTGTTGGAAAAAAAAAATCCCGCTGGTTGCCAGGCCCTGTTAAGAGGAAAGTAGAAAGAGAAAAAACAAAAAAATCTAAAAGGAGGGTCCAGTTAACGTAAGAGGTGTCTTGACACTCCTCTTTTGAAAGAGTTTAAGTCATAGGCAGGTGGAAATACAGACACAGGTAGAGAGTTCCAGAGTTTACCAGTGTAGGGAATGAAGGAGTGAAGATACTGGTTAACTCTTGCATTAGGAAGATGGACAGAATAGGGATGAGAAGAAGTAGAGAGTCTTGTGCAGCGAGGCCGCAGGAGGGGGAAGGCATGCAGTTAGCAAGTTCAGAAGAGCAGACAGCATGAAAACAGCGGTAGAAGACAGATAAAGATGCAACATTGCGGCGGTGACTTAAAGAATCAAGACAGTCAGTTAGAGGAGAAGAGTTGATAAGACGAAAAGCTTTAGATTCCACCTTGTTTAGTAAAGCTGTGTGTGGATCCCCCAGACATGAGAGCCATACTCCATACACGGGCGGATAAGGCCCTTGTACAGAGCAAGCAGCTGGGAGGGAGAGAAAATGGACGAAGACGCCATAGGACACCTAACTTCTTGGAAGCTGATTTAGCAAGAGTAGAGATGTGAAATTTCCAGTTTAGATTTTTAGTGAAGGATAGACCGAGTGTGTTTAATGTAGAGGAGAGGGAAGTTGAGTGTTATTGAAGAAGAGAGGATAGTTGTCTGGAAGGTTATGTCGAGTAGATAGTTGTAGAAATTGAGTTTTTGAGGCATTGAACAAAACCAGGTTTTCTCTGCCCCAATCAGAAACAAGTGAAAGATCAGAAGTTAGGCGTCCTATAGCATCTCGCCTTGAGTCATTTAATTGTTGTTGGGTTGGGCGTCTGTTGAACGCTGTTGAATAATGCAGGGTGGTATCATCAGCATAGGAGTGGATAGGGCATTGAGTCAGATTTAGGAGATCATTGATGAATAATAGAAAGAGAGTGGGTGATAGGACAGAACCCTGTGGAACACCACTGTTGATAGTTTTAGGGAAGAACAGTGACCGTCTACTACAGCAGCAATAGAACGATCGGAAAGGAAACTGGAGATGAAGGTACAGAGAGAAGGATAGAATCCGTAGGAGGGTAGTTTAGAAATTAAAGATTTGTGCCAGACTCTATCGAAGGCTTTCGATATGTCAAGGCCGACAGCAAAGGTTTCACCGAAGTCCCTAAAAGAGGATGACCAAGATTCAGTTAGGAAAGTAAGAAGATCACCAGTAGATCTGCCTTTACGGAAACCATACTGGCAATCAGAGAGAAGGTTGTGAGCTGATAGATGCCTCATTATCTTCCTATTAAGGATAGACTCAAAGGCTTTAGAAAGGCAGGAAATCAAAGCTATAGGGCGGTAGTTAGAAGGATTGGAGTGGTCACCTTTTTAGGGACAGGTTGAATGTGAGCAAACTTCCAGCAAGAAGGATAAATAGAAGTAGAGAGACACAGATGAAAGAGTTTGACCAGGCAGTGAGCGAGTTCGGAAGCACAGTTTTGAGAACAACAGGAGGGACTCCATCCGGACCGTAAGCCTTCCGAGAATCAAGGCCAGAGAGGGCCAGGAAAACGTCTTTATAAAGAATTTTAATTTTAGGGATGAAGTAGTCAGAGGGTGGAGGAGTAGGAGGAATATGCCCAGAATCATCCAAAGTTGAGTTGGTAGCAAAGGTTTGAGCGAAGAGTTCAGCTTTAGAAAAGAAGAGACAGCTGTAGAGCCATCTGGATGAAGTAAAGGAGGGAAAGACGAAGAAGTAAAGTTGTTAGAGATATTATTGGCTAGATGCCAGAAATCTCGAGAGGAGTTAGAATTGGAAAGACTTTGACATTTTCTATTGATGAAAGAGTTTTTAGTAAGTTGGAGAATAGATTTGGCATGATTACGGGCAGAAATATATAGGGCATGAGTTTCAGCAGTTGGATGGCTACGGAACCGTTTGTGAGCCGCCTCTCTATCATTGACAGCACGAGAACAAGCAGAGTTAAACCAAGGCTTTTTAGCTTTAGGGTTAGAGAAAGTATGAGGAATGTATAGCTCCATGCCAGAGATAATCACCTCTGTTATGCGCTCGGCACAAAGAGAAGGATCTCTGACATGAAAACAATAATCATCCCAAGGGAAATCAGAATAGTACTGCCTTAGTTCCTTCCACTTAGCAGAGTTAAAATGCCAGAAGCACCTCCGCTTAGGCGGGTCCTGAGGCTGCACTGGAGTGATAGAACTGGTAACGGAAATCACTTAGAGAGAGAGAGAGAGAGAGAGAGAGAGAGAGAGTGAGGAAGCGAGTTTTTTGTATTCTTTTATGTGTGCAGTTTTACTTATTTTATGTTCGGAATACTAGAAAATCATAAAAAAAACATCTTGGGAAATATTTCGGCATACTTATGAAAATGGAGGAATGGGTAAAATGGTAAAGAATGGACCAAGGAGACTGAAGAGAAAGCAGACAAGATATTAAATGAGATAGAACAGGCAGATAGAAAAAAAACAATAACCAAAAAGAAGAGGCACAGAGGAGAATAAAAGAAATTTGAGAGAGATGGCACGGAAAAAAAAAAGGTAGAGAAGGATAATAGAGGAAGGAAAATATTGGAGAAAAATGGAAAGGAAACGGAAGAGAACGAGACGAGACAGAAACAAAAAGAGGAGAGGGAAAAAAAAGAAGTGAGGAAGAGATGAGAAAGAAAAAGAGTGAAAAAAAGCTAGTCTTAAAGGGAGAAGGAGAGAGAAAGAATAAAGAGCGATACAAAAGAAAGGAAATGACTGAGAGGGAGAACAAGAAAGGAGATAATTAGATATATCAAAGAGATATAAGAGAGAGAGAGAGATAGGGGAGAGAAGATATGAAACGGGAGGTAGAGAGAGAAATGAGCTTGGCGGAGAAAGAAAAGGAGAGGAAAGAAAAGAGAGACCAGTGAAAAAAGAGAAGGTGAACTAGAACAGGGTGTAGGGAGAGGGAAATAAAAGGAGAGATGATAAGAAAAAGGATGGAGAGGGAGTGGTGGGAGGAAAAGAGAGGGCAGGAAAAGGAATCCCGGATGTGACTTCGGGATGTTTATTCCACGCTTGCTTGGCCTCTGGCAGCTCCTGGGTGCCCTTGCAGTGTGTGTGGGTGTGGGTGGGCGGCAGTGTGTGTGTGTGTGTGTGTGTGTGTGTGTGTGTGTGTGTGTGTGTGTGTGTGTGTGTGTGTGTGTGTGTGTGTGTGTGTGTGGGTGCATGGGTGGGTGTGGGTGTTGCATCATTTCAACACCCTAGCAAGTCTGCTAATTTCGTGTGTACGTGTGTGTGTGTGTGTGTGTGTGTGTGTGTGTGTGTGTGTGTGTGAGAGAGAGAGAGAGAGAGAGAGAGAGAGAGAGAGAGAGGGAGGGAGAGAGTGGGGAGAAAAAGGAAAGAGATATTTTAACGATTACGCTGTTTACAGTATTTGCCTTTAGTGTCGTTCTTGCTTAGTGGTGCTGGGAAGACTGAAGAAGACGGAAAGGTATGAGGAAAAGAAAGTAAAAAGAAATAGGTAGGAAGGAATAGAAAGAAGGAAGTAAGGAAGATGTGATTGAAAAGGAAGAAAGGAGAGAACAAGGAAGAAAGATTAGGAAAAATAAATAAAATTATTGAATATATTTAATACTTTCCTTACAGACTAAGAGAGAGAGAGAGAGAGAGAGAGAGAGAGAGAGAGAGAGAGAGAGAGAGAGAGAGAGAGAGAGAGAGAGAGAGAGAGAGAGAAGGGAAGTCCACTCAAAATAACTGAGGTCCCTTCCTGTTGTCTCCCTTCCTCCTTCCCTCTCTCCCTTCCTTTCTCTTTCTCTCTCCCTTCATTTGACTCTCCAATCTTTCATTTGCATCACTGCGGGAGGCGAGGGAAGGATGAGTGGAGGGAAGGGATGAGTGCAAAGAAGAGATGGGTGAAGGGAAGTTCTTTTAAGTAGAGGAATGTGTGTGTGTGTGTGTGTGTGTGTGTGTGTGTGTGTGTGTGTGTGTGTGTGTGTGTGTGTGTGTGTGTGTGTGTGTGTGTGTGTGGAGGTGTAAGGACGTGGTGGAAGTGAGTGAATGACTGGAAGATTGTGGGTAAAGGAAATTTCTGTATGTGGTTAAAACACATTATCTGCTGGGAAGGGAAATACGAGGGAAGAAGTTAATTGAAAGAGGGAAAGTTATCAATGGAAGGAAGCTTATAAGTGGGTGTAGGGAAATATTCAGTTACCTTTATGACGACGATGACTACGATGATGGCACTCAGCACATATTCGGAAACATTTCCCCCGCCGCATCTTCAGCATTTTCAAAGGCCTTTATTTTATTTTTTTTTTTTGTTTGTTTGTTTGTTTGTTTATTTGAAGTGACATGGGTTTTTAAGAATGTTTCTGTAATTCTAGTGACATGTTAACGAGTTTTCTGCATGATCAACAGGAAAAATACTCTTTAGATCTTGGCTAATCGTCTCTTTGTTGATTGCGGTGAGAGAGGGAAGCGTTTCTGAATATGGCTCTCACTCAGGTTGTTCAAGGTTTACAGTGAAGAGTGAGCCCTTAGTTTTATTCGCCGTCGAATGAATGGGGCGTGTGGTGAGTGGAGATTATTAGCCTTGCCTTTGTAAATCCAATCCCGGAACCTTTAATTTTCATCCGCACGGTAAAACTTGGCTATCGCACGACACGTGATTCTCAAGACCGTGCTGTGTATTAATCTCTCGGTCTGTCTGTCTGTCTGTCTGTCTGTCTGTCTGTCTGTCTCTCTCTCTCTCTCTCTCTCTCTCTCTCTCTCTCTCTCTCTCTCTCTCTCTCTCTCTCTCTCTCTCTCTCTCTCTCTCTCTCTCTCTCTGACCTGCATTCTGAAGTGCTTCGCTCTCTCACCATGACTACTTTCAAGGGCCACAAAGATGATCAGCCGAATTTTCAAGACTGTTTGTCCAGTTAATGATGTAGAAATATTGTATTGACAATGCGTTACTCTTGAAAAAAAAAAACTAAATAAATAAAACAGGAGTCTTGAAAGTAATCGAGATCCAGACAAATGTGTTCAGAATATGGTCCCTCATCTCTCTCTCTCTCTCTCTCTCTCTCTCTCTCTCTCTCTCTCTCTCTCTCTCTCTCTCCCGTGGCTCAAATGTGTCCGCCGCCCACCGCCTGCGAGCGATGCGGCAGGAATGGGTGGTGACGCGGTGGAGCCGATAGACTTGGCAGGGCAGCGGTGGTCACATGAGGAAGGGGAGGCCCTGCAGGAGATGGGGGAAAGAGGGGAGGGGGAACATACACTGTCACAAAGAGGAGAGGAGGAGGGAATAGGGAGAATGGAACAATGGGGTACAGGCTGTGGGACTGTTGTTAATACCATGTGTTAGTTAATTGTTTGTTTGTGTGATAGTGATTGTTACGACCTGTTTTAAAATCTGTTCGTACCACGACTATTCTCTAAAGATTTTAGATTAAGTGACACGGGTTCTAGTAATGGAGGAATATGATTCATAAATTATCAACAGGAGAAACACTTGAGAACTCGGCTAATCATCACTGTGGTCTTTGAAAATAGTCGTGGTGAGAGAGCAAATTGTTTCTAAATATCAGTACTACATGTGTGTTGATAGTTTTCACCACGTATATGATAGTAGTTGTTAATGCGAAGGTAGTAGTCGGTGGGGCAGGTAACGTATGTAAGTACATACGTCTGTTAGTGGTGGTAGTGGTGGTGGTAGGTGAGTCACCTGTGTGCTGGGCCAAGTGTGTGGGTGGCAGGTATATAGTCAGTCAGGTAGTGGTACTTAATATACATACTTGTTACTTCCCCTTTCGTCCCCCGTCATCCCCATGTGTGTGACCCTCACGTGTTTCCTTCCCTCACTTCCCATCTTCTCCTTTCCCTCCTTCTCCCTCCTTCAACTTTTTCTTTCTTACTTTTCTAGTCATTCTCCCTCCCCTTACCTCTCTCTCTCTCTCTCTCTCTCTCTCTCTCTCTCTCTCTCTCTCTCTCTCTCTCTCTCTCTCTCTCTACACACACACACACACACACACACACACACGCGCGCGCGCGCGCGCGCGTGCGCGCACGCACTATCACGTAGAGTACTGAATAATTGATTCTTGCTGGAGTGAGAGTCACGTGGGTGGAGCTCCCGGAATATTTAGGGTGGAAGGAATGGAAGAAGCGAAGACTCCTTTGGAGGAAGATTGTTGATATGGGTGAGGGAAGGGATGTTGCTGGGAAAGATTGGATGTATAAGAGAGCGTTCGAGCATGATATGGATATGATGGCTGTAGAAATTTTGCGATCTCGGGCCAGCGAATTTCTTATGTGGTTTTGGTTCTTTAGAAAGAAATTGGCCAGTGAGACTTTGAAGGAATGTCGAAAATGCTGAGGGATCGTGACAACTACTATAGTACAGTAAAAGCAATGGCTCCATCCACCTATCTTTGCTCCTAGGCAGGACTGGCAGAACTGAGAATATAAAGGTACTTATGTACATGCAGCACTGAAAAGTTTCATAGAAATTTATGTATTGTTCATTATCAAGACAAAAACTAATACTACTTTAACTGCTATAACCCCGCCTCAAGAAGTTGTGGAAGTTCGTCAGTGAAAACCTGAAAAAAACAACATTCATGAAAAAAATGAAGCTAAAAGTAAATGAAAAAATATCACAATTAACTTTTCTATTGATCTTTGCAACGCAGTGTCATAACATCAACGATATTAGATGACAGAGAATTAGAGATGCTGAAGGCCTGATTATAGAAGTGATTGCCTTTGACGAAATTCATTATTCGATTATCTTATAAAACTGTTACGTCTTGTTATGTTTGAAGGAGTCAGTGTAAAGTAATCTTTAACTCTGGCGTTATTTAATCTTCCGTATATTTTGAATACTATTTTACTTAATGGATGAATAAATATAATTGTTTCACTTGTGATAAAAGGATGAATAGTAATATTTATCATGGTAGGAAGAGGACCAGAAAGATGAGGAGAAAGAACAAGAAAGTAAAAAGTACATGGATAAATAAGATGAGTTATACAAAATTATTAGAGTCATGCTGCTTTGAAATAGGGACAGTGGCATTTCCGAGCCAGACCTAAGAGAAGACCCGTGGGCACGAGAGGCTAGAATGGGACAATATGGGAAAGTTACGTAGGTAAAAGGAAGGAAAGAGTGGATTGGCAGTCAGGATAAGTCAAGAATGATGTTGCTCGACTATTTTGGAAACTCCATGTCGCTACGGATATAGTTTTGTTGGTCTATTTTGAGGCTGCCATCAGAATAGGGAGAGCCAAGTTATTTCCATCGAGTACGTCAGGTTGCGCTTTGGGGACTCAACGAGACTCTTAATTCTGCTTACTTGTGGGATGGAACCAGCAATCCTCTTTGTGTTTTTGTATTAAAGAGAGAGAGAGAGAGAGAGAGAGAGAGAGAGAGAAAGAGGTCTTTGTTCGTGTGTGTGTGTGTGTGTGTGTGTGTGTGTGTGTGTGTGTGTGCCCCGAAGAAAATGCCTTCAAGGAGGCAGCATTTTTTTTTTGCGTTGCGTGTGTGTGTGTGTGTGTGTGTGTGTGTGTGTGTGTGTGTGTGTGTGTGTGTGTGTGTGTGTGTGTATGAGTGTGTGTATCAAGGGACCCACATTGCGGTGCACGTGTCGAATCAATTATTCTTTCTCCTTCCACAAAGAACGAAGATGAAAACAAAGAAGAGAAAAGACACATACACAAAGAATTGATACAAAAATAAGAACACTTTTAAAACTAACTCTCTCTCTCTCTCTCTCTCTCTCTCTCTCTCTCTCTCTCTCTCTCTCTCTCTCTCTCTCTCTCTCTCTCACAAAACTATACGCCATCTACTCTTCTTCGCTTCGGAAACTCTCCGCTATTCATTGTTACCATTGGATAGATTGGGTTAGGTTTGTTTCGGTGATGACAAACTCATCACACATAAGGAAGAACTGCACTTGTCTTACTTTTATACACTGTTAGTTGATGACACGTAACCTAAATTTTGGCCTCCTCCCGTCTCACCCTTCTTGCTCCAATCCACCACATCCCCATCCTGCTCTTCCTTGCCCCTCCCCATCCCACCTTTCTTGCTCCCGTCCCTGCCCAACCCCACTCTCGCCTCACCCCGCCCACTCACTACTGCGTCCTATATAATAATTTCGTCTTAGCCAAACCTACTGAGGCAGAAAAAAAGATAACCTTAACATAGAATTAGATACTCTCTCTCTCTCTCTCTCTCTCTCTCTCTCTCTCTCTCTCTCTCTCTCTCGTGTGTGTGTGTGTGTGTGTGTGTGTGTGTGTGTGTGTGTGTGTGTGTGTGTGTGTGTGTGTGTGTGTGTGTGTGTGTGTGTGTGTGTGTGTGTGTGTGTGTGTGTGTGTGTGTGTGTGTTTTCTTTGTGTAGATTTTCTTCCATGAAAAATAAGAAACAATCTAAAAAGAATATATGGAGAAAGGAAGGAAGATGAGTCTACAAATAATCTCACTAATCACACTATTCCCTCAGGTCATAGCGAGCAGTTATTTCTCCCGAGACAAAGACGTGCCATGACAACACCATTGCATAACTCA
Organism: Portunus trituberculatus; assembly: GCF_017591435.1. Lineage (NCBI taxonomy): Eukaryota > Metazoa > Arthropoda > Malacostraca > Decapoda > Portunidae > Portunus > Portunus trituberculatus. The sequence continues at coordinate 10,651,030 of NC_059279.1, read as the reverse complement.
TTGTGAACCTTCCGTCACAACTTGCCTGGACTAACGGTGGCTTACCGAGACTGCCTCACACTCACCAATCCTTCACACTCCACATCTGTGTTATTTCGTTCCCTTATGATTATTAGTATGGCCGGATAATGAAACCGAAATATTGATGAGAAGACCATTTTACTTCCATTTTTTTCTAAAAACACAGTACATAGAGAGAAAATAAAGAACAATGTTATTTGCACCTATCCATATTTTCTGTTAAATACGTAATATCTGAAAAAAAAAACAGCTTTCATAATCATATTTACGCCTTATTTACATTTTATGATTATTACATAGTATCTGAAAAAAATATTGTTATTATTGAAGACTATTATCCCATTTGGTGGTGTGTGTATACTGCAGATTTCATTCATCTAATTGTTACTGTTATTCACTTTCATTCAAGTCATTAGTGTTGCTGGTTACGATGAAAATATGTTAATGTTAATTTTGTAAGAACTTTTTTCTTCTTTTTCTCTCTGCTGAATGGCCTGTGAAAAATCATTCAAGAGCTAATCTACCAAATGAATAGTTCTAATACACCTCACCACACGCTCCTTTCATTCTTCACTCCTTCATCACTCACCACACGCTCCTTCACTCTTCACGCCTTCATCACACGCTCCTTCACTCTTCACGCCTTCATCACACGCTCCTTCACTCTTCACGCCTTCATCACACGCTCCTTCATTCTTCACGCCTTCATCACACGCTCCTTCACTCTTCACGCCTTCATCACACACTCCTTCACTTTCCACGCCTTCATCACATGCTTCTTCAATCTTCTTCATACATATTCATCATACTTTCATTATGATTTGATGATTCGTAATGTAAATATAAAATATTCACATTTCAAAGAGGAGCGAGTTTTGTGTCAGTAGATGCATCGTTTTTATAGATCCATATTCAGAAACACTTTGGCACCGCACCTCGATCTCCACTTCTCTCCGAAGGCTTTAGTTGAAATAACGCAGGATTTTATTGAAGTGTTTTACGGTTCTAGCGACAGATTAACAAGATTTCTGCACCATTAACAGGAGAAACACTCTTGAGAATCTGGCTGATCTCTGTCCATGGTCTTTGAAAATGGTCATGATAATAAAACAATGAGTTAAAATTTTGATTGATATGAATCTAAGCTATGAAAAGAACCCGAAGCTGAGGTAGGGTCTGTCTTTTTGTTATCGTTGTTTTTTTATTTGATTTAATTTATTTGTTCATTTATTAATGTATTTATTTTTTTAGGGAAGAGACAGTGGAAAGGATCTTTTCGTCATCATTTTATGGACGTTGCATGAACGGCCATGATACTCAGAGATCTAGGCAGGGTGTAACTGCTTGCAGGATATATCATGAGCATCTGAATGATTTTTCTTATATCTTCTCACTGCTGGAGTTTGCGTTTTGGTTACAGGGAATGAGAAACAAGAGGAGAGAGAGAGATAGAGTGAAGAGTCTTGGTGAGATAAACATGATGGAAAGATCTTAATCATTTCGTGGCCCTTGTGTGTGTGTGTGTGTGTGTGTGTGTGTGTGTGTGTCCTGGACCGTTGTGACGTGTGTCCGCGTTACAGAGGCATCGTGACGAACACAAGAGGGAGGGGGCAGGAGCAAGGGCCGCTGAGATGAACTAAAAATACTCTCAGCAACCCACTAACCCCGCAAAGTGGGGCGGGCCCTATCCCCCTCCTTGCGTCTCTGCCCGCGCCCCGCGCACTGCGACCACCTCAGAACGACACGAGACGCCCCAGGGAGCACCGCGCCCTCCTCCCTCGGTACGGTGATACTGACGCAGCGAGTGTGCGTGGTAGTGTGCAGTGTTGACGTGGTGATGGCAGCGGGTACTCATCCTCCAAGAGTGTACAGATAGCAAAATTATAAGCCAGGTGGCTGCCGTGCTTGAAGACAAAGGTTAGTGTCGAGTGTTGGCGCCGACGCCGTCCAAAATATACTGGGAAGCTGTTTCACTGTGGGGCGAGTGAGTGTCGCCAGCAAGCCGGTGAGGCGCTCGCCCGAGGCAGCACGAAAAGTGGCAAAGTTCCTCAGGCTAAATGGACGACGCCAGGTACCTTATAATGTTGCCTTCAGTTGAATGAAACTATGCTGGCCCTGGGACAGTCGAAGGCTGGTGTGAACTGCAACATAGAAAGGGTTTCTTATTCTTAATTGTGTGTGACTGCAGCGAAAAATTGGAGTTTTGTTCATTGCGAGATAGTGTGGGACAGGAATGAATAAAAGCATTGTTTAGAGAGAGAGAGAGAGAGAGAGAGAGAGAGAGAGAGAGAGAGAGAGAGAGAGAGAGAGAGAGAGAGAGAGAGAGAACATAAGAACTTAAGAAAAGAGGAAAGCTACAAGAGGCCGCCAGGCCTACACGTGGCAGTCCCTGTCTGTTTAAAGCTACCTAATTCCATCTATCCTCCCCATCCATGAACTCGGAGAGAGAGAGAGAGAGAGAGAGAGAGAGAGAGAGAGAGAGAGAGAGAGAGAGAGAGAAGGAAAAGGAAGCAGCATAGCGGATCTGATTTAACTGGAAGAAATATCAAGCAGGGCCAACCGTGAAAGATGGGAGGCAAAGAGCCGAGAATGGAGGACAGGATAAAATAAATGAGGTATCCGCTTAAACTTGACAGTTTCTCCTGTTCTTTTTTTTTTTATTGAAAACTAATTTTTTCCAGCCCCATTTTCTCCTTTTCGCCCTTCTCCAGACATGAATAAAGTATCTATTACTTCAACAAATTCTTGTGTTATTAGATGATTATTTATATTTTCTTTATTTTTTTTTTGTAATATTCTCTCTCTCTCTCTCTCTCTCTCTCTCTCTCTCTCTCTCTCTCTCTCTCTCTCTCTCTCTCTCTCTCCTCCCTCCTTTTCATAGTAACATTTTCATGCTAATCTTCATTTGGTTCTCTTGCTTCCATACTTCCAAATTGGAAAGTTACCGTAATTTCTGCAAACAATCTCGTTACAACCGATTAGTCTGTTGTTATTTACTTACCTGTGTGTGTTGTTATTCTTCTTCCTCCTCCTCCTCCTCCTCCTCCTCCTCCTCCTCATCATCATCATCATCATCATCATCATCATCATCATCACCCATGCTTTCCCTTAATAATTGAAAATAATGATAAACGTTCAGTAATAGTGGGCGTAACAACATAGTTCAGACGGAGGCAAAGTGGACGTGATTGGTTCATTGGCTACTCCGAGAAGCGCGTCAACCATCGGGCTTGATACCTCATGTACTTGGTCCGGTGGTGTGTTAGAGAGAGAGAGAGAGAGAGAGAGAGAGAGAGAGAGAGAGAGAGAGAGAGAACTGATGATGGTGGTGGTGGAGGAAGAGGAGGAGGAGGAGGAGAAGGAATTTCCATGCTTATTTTAGAGTAAGAAATATGCGTAGGTACCGCGGGAGAGTGCCAAGGCTTCGTCAGCCCAGCTCTTCTCTTTCTCCCCCGCGGCGTGGCATGGCTCACTGTAACGGAAAAATGGACATACTAGCGTTTTATGTGAGAGAATTGTAGGGCGAATGGTTCGAGGACCTGAGACGCTATTCGAACAAGAAAGAGACGATTTGGCTGCAGCTAGCTGCTTTGTGTCAAAGAATTTTCAGTGCAGCGCGAGAACACGTTCTGAAGAGATGTGTGTTGCCATCCACCTCCACGAGTATTTGTGGTACGCCTCTGAAACGTTTTATGGGTAGTGATGCTAAAGGGGATCTAGGGATTTTCAAGAGTCTCGGGACGCGCCAATGTGTTGTAAGACTTGTAGCGGTAGGACCAATGTAAATATAGCTCTATAGGTCCTAAGAAAGTCCATCTTGTGGTATATGTAAAGATGAGACACTGTGGTGATAGTAATGATGGTGGTTGTTGTTACGTATAAGTTTTGTATTCTTTAGCATTGGCTGAGAGAGAGAGAGAGAGAGAGAGAGAGAGAGAGAGAGAGAGAGAACAGTAATTATCTATTAGAGTATAAATTCTTTTTTTTTTTTTTTTGTAATAGGGTTAGAATAGTGGTGTAGGGTATAGCTGAACACTACAGCGTTACATTAATGCCAGAAGAAAAGGATGGGTTAATATTGTGAGTATTATATGAGAATATGATAGTTATGCATGTTATCAATTCATTACATTTGTTTGAATCTCTCTCTCTCTCTCTCTCTCTCTCTCTCTCTCTCTCTCTCTCTCTCAACACATTGGTTATGATTGTTTTTTTCTGTGTGTGTGTGTGTGTGTGTGTGTGTGTGTGTTATTTCTGTACGTATTATTTCACCTAACGGGAGATAAAAAGAATTCTGTTCGCTAATCAACATGTAATATTTTCCCCAGCATAAACCTAACTTTTGGCAAATTTTGGCAGGACCAGAGTTTGGCAAATTGTTTGCGATGATTTTCTTCCTCGCTTCGAAGTAACTGGGATAATTAGAATTGAGTAACGTTAGTACACGAGTCGCTTACAATCTGCATTCCTCAAGTCTGGAAACCTGAAAACACCTTACACATAAATCCATTAATTTCAATCCTCCTCCTTCTCCTCCCCCTCCTCCTCCTCCTCCTCCTCCTCCTCCTCCTCCTCCTCCTCCTCCTTTTCTTTTCTTTTCTTTTCTTCTCTTTTTTTTCTTTTCTTTTCTTTCCTTTTCTTTTCTTTTCTTTTCTTTTCTTTTCTTTTCTTCTTACTACTACTACTACTATTGATGCTACTACTACAACTACTGTTACTGCTACAACCATTCCTCCTCCTCCTCTTCCTCCTCCTCCTCCTCTTCCTCTTCCTCTTCCTCTTTCTCTTTCTCTTTCTCTTTCTCTTTCTCCTCCTCCTCCTCCTCCTCCTCCTCCTCCTACTACTACTACTACTACTACTACTACTACTACTACTACTACTACTACTACTACTACCACCACCACTTCTAGTACCACCACGACTTCTACTACTACTACTACTACTACTACTACTACTACTACTACTACTATACTACTACTACTACTACCAGTTTCAGGAATATTTTTCTGAGAGGTGCTATTCCTGCTTTCTTTTTCGTAGACGTAAATTGTACAATTCGCACATATTTTCATTATAACGGTAAATGCTCTTCCACATGCATAATCCAAACGAGCATATTGTATGAATTAGAACAGTGGTTCCCAAATTTTTCCTGAGCGATTACCAATTGGAGTTCCGTCTCGTACAGTCCCCGCGTACCACCTGGTTCCAGATAAACCCAGTTCCAGCAAATATCAATTTATTCACAAGTAGGACACACAAATGAACTAACAACAAGTAATAACTCAATTTAATGCGAGGAATGCATCTGTTTCTTCTCCACTAGCTGATCGACTGAAATTGAAAATCACATATGATCCCGAATATATTCACATACCAACCACCTAGAAGGCCTTCGCGTAGCACTAAAGTGGTACTCGTGCCACACATAGGGAACCAGTGAATTTTAGTATATTGTAGCTTCGTGTGCCATCTGAAGCAGACGCTTGACTCCATTATGTTATGACATTATCGAATGAGGGAACGCCACTAAAATACGCACAACATAATTATACAGTGCTGTGGTGGGCTGGGGGTAGGGTTTGTAAAAGAGGGGTGAGGCAGGGCGGGGCAAGATATAGGGCGAAGACGAGACCGGTATTCTTAGAGGCAGTCAGGCTGTCCATGCCCGCACTTACTTTACCACTTCCTTCGTTGTAATTCTTCACCTGAAGCATATTGTTTCTCTTTTACGACTTTGGAGGAGGGGTGTTGGCTGGGTGGCGTAGTTGGTTTAAGGCGACTCATGTGTGGGGCCTCCGGTCTAAAAGGCCCGGGTTCGAATCCTTGCTAAACCTAGTTGCCCGGTGGGAGAAGTAGCGTTCTCCAGTTAACCCAAACAGTACCCTATAACCTTAGCTGTTGCGCCGCCTATCGGAATAATTTCCATTTTTACGGCTTTGCTAAAAACACCAACATCCTTGATCAATGCTGGAAGAAAGTCTGGGCCGAGCAGGGATGAAAGCGATGGTGACTCGTCAGAGTATGAATGTCAAGCAGCAGCTTTTATTTTGTTGTGTACTTTATACTCTTTGAAACGAATGAACATATTATATAAATCATTAGCAAGTATGTGTGTTGGGAAGGTGGGAGGGGGATGCACTCACCTGACCCGCGCTTCATTGTCTATAGAATGAGTCTGTCTCACGAGCAGTATGTTGAAGAAATGTTATTTTAGTTTCTGCTGCGATTTTTCAAAATGGGTGAAAGACTCGTGGACAAATGGCTTCATCATAATCCCTTACCCTGCTATTTTCATAACAGTTCCTAATATTTTGGTGATATCAAGAGAGTTCCCATGTTTTGTTTCGAGGTGAGGGAGCAACAAATGTGGCACCATCTTATGGTGGTCGTGATTCGCGATCGAGGCACTCAATATTTATGGGAAACCAGCTACCGGTTCCTCATGATAATGACTGGAGGTACCGCCATGTGCCACCCTATCGTAGAAAGTATGTAAGCGTCGCGCTTTTCACCGGCATCCGGCAGGCCGTATGTGCAGCTCGAAGCCATGGCGCCGGCCGGCTTGGCACCCCGCATGGATATTCTTGGCACTGACCCACTCTTATCTCCTCGCCATTGCTCCTCCCGTATTTCGCCTTTTCCCATCCATCACTGTCTTCCTGCCATCAATCTATCACATTACCCTATAGCTTGAATCACAACCTGGATGTGGCTTTTACTTTATAAGTCAGTGAGACGAGAAGACGGAAGGGTTTAGGACAAATGGTATAGCATGATAGGGCGTGACTTTGCTAAAATGACATCAGGGAATCCTTACAGTGGAAATAGCTAGACTAACCAGCGGATAATTTGGGTACTGTGCAATGGCGGCTGTATTGCTTATCTCTAGGTAGCTAAGGTTAAGCCTCATCACAGCTGATTTCGGTGACAGAGGCGGAAGCTATAGGCTATAGAGCCTCGACTGGGTGCCTCTTCAATCTTGACACGTGCCACGCAGTGGTGCTCTGCTCTTAGAAACACTTTGTAATCGTATGATATTAAAACTGCCCCTGGTGTTGCGGTTAAAACACATACGTTTGTTTGAGGTGGTGAATGGAAAGTTATAACAAAACCTTGGTGGGGGAAACAATGAAATAACCATAAAAGAAAGAGTTGAAATGCATCTTCTATTCCTTAACTTTTCCAGACTGGCCCCCCGATTGGCTTCAAGCGCTGCTCCTCCCCCCATCCTCACCCCTCCCATCCCTTTATACATAGTCACTTTTTTTTTCAAGCTTCAAATAACAAGAAGATTAAACACAAAGATGACTCGTGTTTCACAAGTATAATATTATTCAGCAAACCGATTCATTAAGCAATTCTAGCTGTATTAGTAATATGGAGAGGTAAATCAACCTCTCACCAGTAACCATAATAGGTTCATTGTCTTCACAGTTATTGTTAACGATATGGATGTGCTTGTTGCAGGGATAGCAGCTTCTCAAAATCAGGGGGTGGAGCTCAATAAGAAGTTGCAGATCCACACTTTCAGTAATTTTGCGTCTATTTCTTAGCTTGGTTTGTCGCTCCCTATCGCTCTCTTTACCTTCACCATCCCTCAGATCTTAACAATTTCCAGTTTCCATTGCTCCCAGGGATGAGGTGCCGTCCACTTTGGGAATCAGTGCTCTATATGTGTTTGTATTATATCATTCTCCTCCTCTCCCCAAATTTATAGTGAGACTATTTTCCTAATGTTTCCTCTTTCCTTCTTCCTGCAGCGGGGCCACCTGAGGCAAGATGGCACACCAGCTGGAGCAGCTGTTGACCTGTTGCATTTGTCTCGACCGCTTCCGGAACCCCAAGCTGCTACCATGTCAGCATTCGGTGTGCATGGAGCCCTGCATGGAGGGCCTCGTCGACTACGTCCGTCGACAGGTAAAAGAATTTTTCCCATTCTGTTCAGTTGGTGATGTGAGGAATGATTGATGCATGTAATGTGTGCAGAGAGCGTGACTCTTAAATAACAGAATACCACGTTGATGGGAGGTTAGAGGCCCAGGGGGAACAGGGTGATCACCATGCTGAAGAAGGAATAGGATGAAGGAACAACATATAGGATGGGATTGGTACACATTTTCCTTCAGAGAACGGAAATTTTAGAACATAAGCTATTTTATCTGTGATAGCCTTATGTGTCTTGTGTATCACTATCATTATCATTATTATTATCATTATTATTATTATTATTATTATTATTATTATTATTATTATTATTATTTTATTGTTGTTATTGTTGTTATTATTGCTATTCTTTTCTTTTTTCTATTTCCATTTTTACGTCCGGTTTCCCTATTACATTAGGGCTAGGACGGTGCCTCCTGACAGAGAAGTCAGGAGGACTTTAGTTTTGGCATTTAGGAACCGTTACCCCGAGTGGATGCCCTTCTTAACCTCGGACCGTGGCCAGGATTCGAACCCGTGCTCTTGAGAACCCTGGGGCCCACAAAGCGCGCGCGGTCCCACTGCTATTATTATTGTTATTATTAGTAGTAGTATTAGTATTATTACTATTATCATTATTATCATTATCATGATCATTACTTTTATTTTTATTATTATTGTTATTATTGTTGTTATTACTATTGTCATTTTATATTCTATAAATTAGTGTTATTGTATCCAGTTTACTTGCACAAGGAATTTAACCTCACAGACACAAGTTCTGCCTAGCGTATCCTTCGCTACGGATTGTTGTCAGTCTCCTCTCCGGGCAACGACACTGCGTGACTGCGGTACCTACACAAACCCTGTGAGAAACACACTCACGGTTTCATTCGAGGATGACGAACCCCTGATGAACACATATGTTTTTTGTTTTTTTCGATGACGACGAATCGCTAAAAAATAAGCGGTGCACTATTTTTTCAGGATTAATCAGGAAAGATGCACGAGTGTACCATGATACGTCTTAGTGCTTCCGTGCTTGCACCTTGTCTGGCCAAACTCCCAAACTCTTTCAACTATGTCTATCGACTTCTACCTTTCCTTCTTGCTGGAAGTTTGCCTACATTCAGCCTGTTCGTAAAAAGGGTGACAGTTCTAATGCCTCTAACTACCATCCTATAGTTTTGATCTCTTGCTTGTCTAAGTTTTTTAATCTATCCTCAGTAGGAAGATTCTTAAACATCTGTCACTTCACAATCCTCTATCTGATTGCCAGTATGACTTCCGTCAAGGTCGCTCTACTGTTGATCTTCTGGCGTTCCTTACTGAGTCTTGGTCATCCTCTTTTAGAGATTTCGATGAAACTTTTGCTGTCGCGTTAGACATATCAAAAGCTTTTGAAATAGTCTGGCACAAAGTTTTGATTTCCAAACTACCCTCCTACGGTTTCTATCCTTCTCTCTGCAACTTTTATTTCGTTTCCTACCGTTCTATTACAGCCGTGGTAGACGGCCACTGCTCTTCTCCTAAATCTATTAACAGTGGTGTTCCTCAGGGTTCTGTCCTATCACCCACTTCTTCTTCTTCTTCTTCTTCTTCTTCTGCAGCTGCTTCCATTTTCATATGGGGTCGCTGTTCCTCACTAGTCTTCTCCACAAGGCTCTGTCCCCAACCTCCTCTCCACTCAATCCTCTCTCCATCAGGTCCTCTCCGATGCAATCCTTCCACCTTTTCTTTGGCCTGCCACGTCGTCATCTTCTCTTCACTTCCATATCCAATAGTCTTCTGCCGACATACCGTTCTTCTCTCCTTTTGATATGACCGAACCATCGCATTCTCCTATCTTGTACTTTCTTTGTCACCTCCGTTACTTTGGCTGTTCCTCTTATAAAATTATTTCTCACTTTATCCCTCTTTGTCACACAAAGCATCCAGCTTAACATTCTCATCTCAGCAACCTCCAACTTATTCTCCTGTGCTTTCTTTATTGGCCACGTCTCCGCACCATATAACATTGCGGGTCGAACCACCGATTTGAACACTTTTCCCTTTACTCTGGCACTAATTTTTCGGTCACAGAGCACACCAGTTGTTCTTTTCCAGTCCTATCACCCACTCTCTTTCTATTATTCATTAATGATCGTCTTAACCAAACTTCTTGTCCTATCCATCCCTACATTTTCCACGTCCTTTCAGAGACGACCAACCATTCAGGAAGTCAACAGATCACGCAGGCCAGGGATCCCATAGAACGCCTGACTTCGGATCTTTCTAAGATATCCGATTGGGGCAGAGAAAACTCAATTTCTCCATCTATCAACACGACACAACCTTTCAGACAACTATCCCCTCTTCTTTAATGACACTCAACTGTCTCCCTCTTCCACACTGAATATTCTCGGTCTGTCCTTTACTCATAATCCTAACTGGAAACTTCACATCTCATCTCTTACTAAAACAACTTCTATGAAGTTAGGCATTCTGCGGCGTCTCCGCCAGTTTTTCTCACCTCTCCAGCTGCTAACTCTGTACAAGAGCCTTATCCGTCCTTGTATGGAGTACTCTTCGCATGTTTGGGGGGTTTCATTCATACAGCTTTATTAGATAAGGTGGAATCAAAGGCCTTTCGTCTCATCAACTCTCCTCCTCTGACTGATTGTCTTCAGCCTCTTTCTCACCGCCGAAATGTTGCATCTCTTCCTATCTTTAATCCTTATTTTCATGCTAACTGCTCTACTAATCTTGCTAACTGCATGCCTTCTCTCCTCCTGCGGCCTTGCTGCACAAGGCTTTCTTCTTCCTCTTATCCCTATTCTGTCCAACCCTCTAACACAAGAGTTAACCAGTTCTCAATCATTCATGCCTTTCACTGGTAAACTCTGGAACTCCCTACCTGCTTCTGTATTTCCATCTTCCTACGACTTTACGACTTAACCTCTTATAAGAGAGAGAGGTGTCAAGACATTTATTCCTGGCTTTTGGATGACACTTTCGGACTTTTTAGAGAACCTTCAATTCCAGTGGGTCTTTTTTTTTTTTTTACATTTTGTTGCTCTTGGCAGCCTTTCCTCTTGCATAAAAAAAATAAAAAAAATTGTCACTCGACGTTTCATGACTCCAGAATTTTTGTACACGGTGTTCTCAATAGTTTTTTTATTTTTTTTATTCAATTTTACTTTTTCTGTATCTTGTTTATTTGTGAAAGATCACCTCACAACGTGCTGTGTGGGACGCGGCCTTCACACTACCTAACCTAACATGGGGCCTCACAAAAAGAGGACCTCACAAAGAATATTAACCTAACCTGGACACCACACCAGGGATACTAACCTGCTCTAACTTAGCTTAACTTTGAATGTCACTATGCACTTTAGAAAAATGTTAATCCGTACTACCTAACCTTCTACCTAAAGCAGCGGTTCCCCAGCTCGAGAGAGTATATTACAGTCCCCGTGTACCACCTGGTTCCAGACAAATCAAATTCCTGCAAATATCAGCTTATCCACAAGTAGAACACACATATTAAATAAAAACAAGTAACACAACTCAATTTAATGCAGGGAATGCATCTGTTCTTTTTCCACCAGCTGATCGATGCCAAATAATCTTGTGTAAGGCAATACCTAATAATTTTTCAGAGAAATGAATTCAGGTTTGCTAAAAATTGCATGAGATCCCGATAGTGATCATGTAACACCTGGATGGTCTTCACCTACCACAGGTTGGGAACCATTGTTGTACATCGGGGCTATTATAGATCTTACCATACAACCTTTTTAATATCTGTTGTAGGGAATTTTTACGGAAGTGTCCGCGTCAAGAGATGTTTATCTATTCATATTTATAGGCTATATTTATCAGTAAAATTTAGCACTGTATGCATGATCCGGTCAGAACTACCTTATCAACCATTATATTTCTGGTTTTACTAAGAAATTGGTGGTTTTCATCTGTCCCCCCCTAAAACACCATATTTCATAGAACAATTATGTATATATATGTATATATATATATATATATATATATATATATATATATATATATATATATATATATATATATATATGTATATATATACACACACACACACATAGATGTGTGTGTATGTGTGTATTTATCTAGTTGTAGTTTTACAGGGTCTGGGCTTTATGCTCGTGTGGCCCCGTCTCCGTATCTACACTTATCCAATTTTTCTGTAAAACTACGCACACTCGTTGCTGACACCACTTCCTCATTCAAACTGTTCCAAGTCTCAACACATCTTTGCGGAAAACTATATTTTTTAACATCTCTCAGACATCTTCCATTCCTCAGTTTCTTAACATGCGATCTTGTGCTTCTAATGTCATATTCTTCTCTCAGGATTAGTTTCTCATTATCCACTTGATCCATTCCGTTAATCAATTTATAAACTTGTATCAGATCTCCTCTCTCTCTCCTCTGTTCCAGGGTTGGTAGATCCATAGCTTTTAGTCTCTCCTTATATGTCATCCCTTTAAATTCTGGAACCATTCTTGTAGCCATTTTTTGTAGTCCAACTTTGTGTGTGTGTGTGTGTGTGTGTGTGTGTGTGTGTTTTTTTATTGAAGCTCAGAGAGATGTAGTGTCTTAGAATTCATTAAGGTTGCAAAAATCACATTCTCAATACGGTCGAATGAAAGCTTCTTTGCACTAGCGCTCCTTCACTCACTCTCACACGCCATTGACTTCACACACAGTCTCGCGGACCCACATATACATAACAGAGGCAGCTGCTAAGAGCGGACGTACAAATAGCTGCTCCTTATAAGGAAAGAAAGGAGTGTCTACCACACTCTAAATTAGTCTACATTTCTAATAAGAAAATTGTTAATCTTAAAAAGACTATGCACAATTGCGGTCAAGTTCAATCCTGACAAGTCCTTAATCTTCACCTCCAACACCCTGCATTGAGGGAAACAGTTCTCAATTGTAGTTTTTTACTGTATAATTCATTTCTGGTGACCCAGATGTGTTCTTTTTCCCTCACCAACTCTAACATCTTCTTTATATCTGGAACCACATTTTCAAAGCTTACTCTGTGATGTCACTACGTAAATAAAGTCGCAAATCGACTAGCAAGACCTACATGCTGGTCTTGTTTTGCATCTGCTTTCTGCAGTCGCTAGGCACCGATTGTGAGTCGGAAACTCACCTTAAGGGGATCGTCCGGTGGTCATGGTATCAAAAAATCTGAAAAATATCGAAAATTCCCAAAACACCACCAAAGCATCCCCAAACATATGGCAACATAGTGATGGAGTATTTTTGGGAAAAACGCTAAAATACGTTAGGTATTTAAACTTTAAAGGGCCCCTGCCACGCCCACCGCAGCCCGAGGCTTCCTCCCTCCCCCCACTCTGTACCATAAAATTGATGATAATAAGCACGGAAAAAGCCATGGAAAGTGGTTTCTTTGGTAAGGAAAGGTGGGCGCTGGCAACTTAGTATTATGGCGTACACAGGAACACACCTCTCCCCTAAGTTAGAGTCCCCTAATTCCCCTTCCATCTCAGTGTCCATGTGACTGCGATGGGATGAGGATCTATGGAGTATCTCGCCCGTTATTTCACACCTTGCAAGCCACAATCCAGCCTATTTTACCTGCCTTTTTTGCCTTACAATTATCTAAACAAACGGTGCAAGTGGAAATTACAAGTTGTAACGACCATGCATGGATGGGAGACACCCTCGCCTTCGAGTGACTAATAACTACAATCATTGTAGGGGCGGCCATATGAGTCGTACAGAATATTCTAAACATGCTTAAAAAGGATATATGATGCACATGGTGGTGTATGAGCATGAAATATCCAACCCAAATAAATGTACAGGGTCATAGAGGACGAAAATGACATCTCTAGGTTTTTTGCCTTTTTCTCAGTTTCCACTTTTTATCATTCAAATCGAATCTTCTCCCACATTTCTCAACGGATTTTCAATTTTGAGGTATCATTTTGAAGCTCAATGAAGCTGCTACATTTCTACCGCCTAGAATTTGGAAATTTTTTTTTAAGTGCCGCAATATAATTTTATATATATATATATATATATATATAAAAAAAAAAATCATAATGGCCATCAAAATAAAAAAAAAAATCAAAATTCTATGAGGTGAAAAGTTTTGGTATACGACATACTTCATATCTGTACTGGCAAAATTGAAATATGTCCTCTATAGGAAATTTTTTTTTTTAAATTGACTATTTTTCACGCAGTTATTTATGGGTCAATTCGCTTGTAACTACTAAACTAACGTCGTGTAATAAACATCTTTCAGCGAAAAAAAAAAAAAAATTACCCATGTACCTCTTTATTTCCGATATTTCAAAAACCTCACCGGACGGTCCCCTTGAATTACAGGATATACCCGCTTCAAGCTAAACAGGTTGCTGTATTGCTGTGTTGAAATCGAATAAACTAACAATAGACGATAAAATTATGGACGACACGGCCGGTAATATAAAGATAAGCATTATGGCACAGGAGACACAATGGGGCAGGATAATCGAGACTCCGCTGGGGCTGAGTCATTTGGGAGAATTTATCGTTGGAAGGGAGTTTCCTGACTTTAGAGAAGAAGAGATATGAGAAAGATAATACCAGTGAAAAAGAGAAGTTAGATGCATGAGAAATTTGCTTGCTGGAATACTGAAGAAACCGAATCAGCTGTTTGAAGATAATTGAGAGCTGAAAGAGAAATGTGGTAGATTGGAGAATGCAATGATGGTATACACAGAGATGAAACAAGCATTGGAAGGAATAAAAAGGGAAAACAGTGCCATTAAGGAAAAGTGCAAGAGTTATGAAGCGGCGTTGGAAGGACTAAGTCACGAAGAGTGACAGGTGAAGGACCAATGAATGAAACATAATTAGAAGAGTACAAGAAGGCATGGAAAAAAGAACGTGAAGATGAAAAAGTTAGCTTTGCAAAGGTAATTAAAAGCAGATACAGGAGGAAACCAAAGAAAGTTATACCATTGATTAAAGAAAAAGGAAGTTAGTGAGGTACACAGTAGACAAAAAAGAAGTGTATGGTTATATTTGGAATATAAGAGAAGAAAAACTTAGTGAAATTTGTGAGGGAAAAGGAGAATTATTTAAAATCATTTAAAAAATCATTTCCAGTGGTTCAGGATAAGGAACAGGGTCCAGAGAAATAATTTGTAAAAATATGTTGACTAAAATTGTAAAATATAGTAAGGGAACTAAAAGACCATTAAGAGTTGAAATAAAATCTCAAGTATGGATCAAAGAAATACTAGCGAGGACAGGGAAATTGGCTACAAGGACAGAATATAATAACATTTGGATAAGTAAAGATATGAACCAGGAAGAAAGGTAAAAAGAGAGAACTGAGAAATGAAGCTTAAGAATAAGGACAGATGCCAAAAAGTAATTTATACTGGACAGTCCTAGACATGACACCAGATTGTGTCAGGATAGACACTGAATGTAAAGATCAACAGTTCTTTAATGGAAGGAATAGTACCAAGGGAATGGAAAGGAGTAATTATAGTCTCGATATACAAAGGAGGAAAAGACTGACTCCTTAAATTATAGACCTGTGTCACTGACTAGTGTTGTGGGAAAGTTATGTGAAGTTGTGATGAAAGAAAAATGATTGGAATTTCTGGAAGAAAATTTAATCATAAATGACTCCCAATTTGGATTTAGAAAAGGATGATCATGTATAACCAATTTAGTAAGCTTTTATACAAGAGTAATAGATGAGGTACAAGGGAAAGATAGATGGGTTGACATGGAGTATTTAGATATTAAAAAGGCATTTGGTAGGTTGTTGTTTTTTTATGTAAGGGCAAAAACAAAAAAAAAAAAAAATAAGGCCTGCTTAGTTACCAGACCCAGTCAAAGACTCCTATCGAAAATAGAACACATAGGAGGAATACAGGGAAATATCTTAAGCTAAATGAGAGATTACTTAACAGCAAGAAAAGTGAGGACAATGATAAGAGACACCCCATCAAGTTGGAGCATAGTAACAAGTTGCATACCACAGGGATCAGTGCTGGTTCCAATAATGTTCCAAATATATGGTAATGATATATAAGAGGGCTTAAGTAGCTACATTAATTTGTTTGCAGATGATGTGAAACTCTTGAGAGTAATAAGGAACAATGAGGACTGTATGGAATTACAGAAAGACAAGGTCTGAGAGTGGAGCCAAAAGTGAAAATTGTAATTCAATACCAAGAAATGCCATGTGATGGAAATGGGTAAGAGTAGTAGAAGACCTACATGGGAATACAAAATGGGAGAGTAGGTTAAATGAAAAGGAGGGAAGAGAAAGACCTAAGAGTGGTTATACAAGACACCCTGACCCCAAAAAGACACACAAATGGGTTATTTGCTTCAACACAAAATGACACATAAATGGGTTATTTGCTCCCCTTCTGGGGAGGGGACCAGAAATGTCCCCAGGTCAGACTGCTCTCTTGATAATGACCCCAAATGTCTTGACTTTTCCTTAACTTTTCTACATTAACTTCTGCAACATTCGAGGTCATAGATCTAATTTTCACTCTGTGGAACACCACCTCTCCTCTACTAAACCTCATCTTCTTTCCCTCACCGAAACATAGCTGTCTGAGGCAACTGACATCAGCCCCTTCTCTGTTCGCTCCTACGCTCCCTATTCTCATTTTTGTTCCAAAGCTGGATGTTGCGTCTATGTGCGCAATGACTTAACTTGCTCTCGTGCCCACCCTCGATCTCTAATATTCTGAGTTTTCCACCATCTGGTTTCAACTTAATAGTCATTCTCTAACTAAATTCATCTGTGCTGTCTGTCTCTCCCCTAACTCCTCTGACTATAGTTAATTCTATGACTATTTAATTTCCAAAGTGGAGCACATTCTGTCCCTCTATCCTTTCACAGAGATTTCCATCCTTGGAGATTTCAATGTTCACCACCAGCTTTGGCTTTCCTCTTCCTTCACTGACCATCCTGATGAACTAGCCTTCAACTTTGCTATCCTCCATGACCTAGAGCAACTGGTGCTACACCCTACTCGTATTCCTGACCGTCTTGGAGACACACCCAACATTCTTGATCTCTTCCTCACCTATAATCCTTCTGCTTATGATGTCACCCTATCATCTCCATTGGGCTCCTTCAATCACAATGTCATTACTGTATCTTGTCCTATTTCTCCAATCCCTCCTCAAGATCCTCCAAAGCAGAGATGCCTCTGGTGTTTTGCATCTGCCAGTTGGGGGGGGACATGAGGAGATATTATGCTGATTTTCCCTTGAATGATTACTGTTTCCGTGTCAGAGACCCATCTCTTTGTACTGAACGCACAACAGAGGTGACAGTGTCTGGCATAGAGGTGTACATTCCTCATTCTTTTTCTCAACCTAAACCTTCTAAACCTTGGTTTAACACAGCCTGTTCTCGTGCTATACATCATAGATAGATTGCCCACAAAAGGTACTTGAGCCTTCCATCTCCTGAATCTCATGCACTTTATATTTCTGCCTGGAATCATGCCAAATCTGTTCTTCACCTTGCCAAACACTCCTTCATAAACAGAAAATGTCAAAATCTTTCAAACTCAAATTCTCTTCGTGGCTTCTGGCATCTAGCCAAAAACATCTCCAATAACTTCACTTCTTCATCTTTCCCTCCTTTATTTCATCCTGATGGCACCACTGCCATCTCTTCTATCTCTAAAGCTGAACTCTTCTCTCAAACCTTTGTTAACAAACTACCTTGGATGATTCTGGGCTTGTCCCTTCCTCTCCCCCTCCCTCTGGCTATTTCATGTCTCCAATTAAAATTCTTCATAATGATGTTTTCCATGCCCTTGCTGGCCTAAACCCTTGGAAGTCTTATGGACCTGATGGGGTCCCTCCTATTGTTCTCAAAAACTTTGCTTCTGTGCTTGCACCTTGCCTGGACAAATTCTTTCAATTTTTGTCTTCTTGCTGGAAGTTTGCCTACATTCAGCCTGTTCCTATAAATGGTGACTGTTCTAATCCTTTAAATTACCGTCCTATAGCTTTAATCTCTTGCTTGTCTAAAGTTTTTTAATCTGTCCTCAATAGGAAGATTCTTAAACATCTGCCACTTCACAATCTACCTGATCACCAGAATGGCTTCCATCAAGGTCACTCTACAGGTGATCTGGTTTTCCTTACTGAGTCTTGATCTTCTTTTAGAGATTTCGGTGAAACTTTTGCTGTGACGTTAGACATATCAAAAGCTTTTGATAGAGTCTGGCATAAAGCTTTGATTTCCAAACTGCCCTCCTACAGTTTCTATCCTTCTCTTTGCAACTTTATCTCAGTTTCCTTTCTGACCATTCTATTACTGCTGTGGTAGACGGCCACTGTTCTTCTCCTAAATATATTAATAGTGGAGTTCCTCAGGGTTCTGTCCTGTCACCCACTCTCTTTCTGTTATTCATTAATGATCTTAACCAAACTTCTTGCCCAATCTGCTCCTACACTGATGATACCATCCTACATCTTTCCACGTCCTTTCAGAGACGATCAACCTTTCAGGAAGTCAACAGATCATGCAGGGACGCCACAGAATGCCTGACTTTCTAAGATTTCTGATTGGGACAGAGAAAATCTAGTAGTTTTCAATGCCTCAAAAACTCAATTCCTCCATCTATCAACTCTACACAATCTTCCAGACAGAATGGGACCATATCAAGAAGGAAAAATGAGACCAATTAAAATACTACTAAAATCACAAGCAACAACAGAAGAAATATTATATAGAACAACAAAACTTAGAGAAACGGAAGGCTGCAAGGATATCTATATAAAGAAAAATAGAAATGAGGAAGAAAGGAAGAGATACAATGAACTGGCAGCAGCTGTAAGGGAAAAGAATAATGAAAGGTCAGAAGAGGAGAAGAAGGCATTTTTTTGGAGAATTCTAGAAGACAGGATAAGGAAATGGTATATAAACGAGAAGGAAGAGAAAAAAGTGGAACAAGTTTAACTAAAAATGATAAAGGCAAGAGATTAGAAATGATGTATACGAACATAGATGGGGTTTTATCAAGTAAACTAGAATTAAGAGATTACATAAAGAAAGAAAATCTAGATATTGTATGCCTGGCTGAAACAAAACTAAATAAGGCAATCAAAATAGACTTGGATAATAGGTATAATGTATGAAGAAGAGACAGAGTGGGTAAAGGAGGAGGAAGAGTCATGATTATGTTAAGGAAGGAGATAGTGATAAACAAAATGGAATGTGGGGAAGGAAAAGCAGAAGTATTGTATATTAAGATGCATATTATTAAAAAAGAGATAACAATCATTGTAACATATGTGCCACCAAAAACAAATTCATGGACCAATCTAGAATATAAAGACATGATAGATGACACAATAAGGAGTCTAACGAGAATTGTTAAAGAAAGGAGAAAAGTGATATTAGTAGGAGATTTCAACTGTAAAGAAGTGGATTAGGAAAATTATGAAAGTGGTATGGGGGAAGAAGCCTGGGGAGAAAGATTCTTGAACCTAATGATAGACAATTTGATGGACCAAAGAGTAAAGGAATGCACAAGATTCAGAGGAAACGACGGGCCGGCGAGATTGGACCTAGTTTTTATAAGGGGTATACAAATGAATGATGATATAAGATATAAGTGCCCATTGAGAAAGAGTGACCATGCAATATTAGAAATAGATATAGAAGAGAGAAAGGAAGATAGAGACGATTCATACAAAGAAGACCGATTAAATTACAGAAAGGCTGATATTGAAAATCTCAAGAACTATTTTAAAAACGTAGACTGGGAGGAGATGGAAAACTCAGAGACAATGCAAGACAAATATAACTTATTTTTGGAAATATACAAAACAGGAGTCAGGGAATATGTCCCAAAATATAGACCTAAAGAAGAAGGAAAGAAAGATTGGTTTAATGCAAGGTGTGCCAAGGCAAAGGACAAAAGAGATGGAGCATGGAAAAGATGGAGGAGAAATAGGAATCCAACAAATAAGGAAAACTTCAAAGTAGTGAGAAATTAATGTTAAGGTGAGGAAGGAAGAGGAAAAGAACTTCGAAAAAGACATTGTCGAAAAATGTAAGGAGCAACCAAAATTGTTCTATAGATTCATAAATGGAAAAATTAGGCAAAAAGAAACAATAGAAAGGTTAAAAGGAGAGAACGGGATGGTGGAAGACCCAAAAAGTATGGCAAAACTATTAAATAAAAAATTCCAGGAGGTCTTTACTAAGGAATCCAAATTTGAGAGGCCACCGAGTAATAGAGAGACAATCTATATGAAAAAGATTAAAGTAACCAAGTTTGAAATAAAAGAGTTAATGAAGGAACTGGATGAAGAGAAAGCAATGGGATCAGATGAAGTCTCAGGCAGAATACTGAAAGAATGTAGGCAAGAACTAGCAAGTCCTATATACATCATAAAATGCTCAATAGAAAATGGAACAGTACCAGTAGAATGGAAAAGAGCTGAGGTGGTTCCCATATATAAGAGTGGAAGAAAGGAAGGACCTTTAAATTATAGACCGGTATCACTAACTAGTGTAATATGCAAGATGTGTGAAAGATTAATAAAGAAACAATGGATCAAATTCCTTGAAGACAACAAATTAATATCAAATAGCCAATTTGGTTTTAGAAAAAGACGGTCTTGTGTAACTAATTTATTGAGTTTCTATTCTAGAATAGTTGATAGAGTACAAGAGAGAGAGAGATGGGTTGACTGTATTTATTTGGATTTAAAAAAAGGCGTTTGACAAAGTGCCACATGCAAGATTACTGTGGAAGTTAGAGGAGAAGGGTGGCTTAAAAGGAAGCACATTGAGATGGATAGAAAATTATTTGAGGAGGAGAGAAATAAGGACGGTAGTTAAAGATATGAAGTCCAAGTGGAGAGCAGTAGAAAGCAGAGTGCCACAGGGGTCAGTATTGGCACCAATACTTTTACTCATTTATATTAACGACATGCCAGAAGGAGTGAACAGCTACATAAAACTGTTTGCGGACGATACGAAACTGTGCAGAGTTATAAAGCAAAAGGAGGATTGTGAAATACTGCAAAAAGACCTAAATAAGATCTGGGAATGGAGTAAGAAGTGGGAAATGGAATTCAATGTGAACAAAAGCCATGTCATGGAAATGGGAAAGAGTGAAAGACGACCTGTGGGAATCTATAAGATGGGAGATGGAATAGAACTGGAGAAAGTAAAAAAGGAAAAGGACTTAGGAGTGACGATGGAAGAAAACAATCAACCAGTAAGCCATATTGATAGAATTTTTAGAGAAACATATAATTTGCTAAGGAATATTGGAGTAGCATTTCACTACATGGACAAATAAATGATGAAGAAATTGATAAGTACTATAATAAGACCCAGATTGGAATATGCAGGAGTAGTGTCGACCCCTCATAAAAAGAAACACATAAGGAAATTGGAGAGGCTACAAAAAATAGCTACAAGAATGGTTCCATAATTTGAAGGGATGACATATGAGAAGAGACTAAAGGCTATGGATCTACCAACCCTGGAACAAAGAAGGAGACCTGACACAAGTTTATAAATTGATCACAAGTTTATAAATTGATCAACAGAATGGACCAAGTGGATAATGAGAAACTGATCCTGAGAGAAGAATATGACATCCGAAGCCTAAGATCGCATAGTAAAAAGCTGAGAAAAGGAAGATGTCTGAGAGATATTAAAAAATATAGTTTCCCGCATAGATGTATTGAGACGTGGAACAGTTTGGATGAAGAAGTAGTGTCTGCAACGAGTTTGCATACTTTTAAATTAAGATTGGATAAGTGTAGATATGGAGACGGGGCCACACGAGCATAATGCCCAGGCCTTGTAAAACTACAACTAGGTAAATACACACACATACACACACACACACACTTAGAATATGTAGCGACATATATTTTCTTTCTTCAATATATTTTTCAATTTCACAGGGAAAAAAGTCATTCATATGTTTATTGAGTAACTTGTATAATTAAGTTGTCTTCTGTGATAACACTTTGTAGCAGCATTGTACATCCACTCCACCATGATCCAATGTTGTACTTTAACTAGATAATCTCATACTCTGATAATAATGACAACATCGACACTGCAGGTGAAGTGTCCCGAGTGCCGTGCCGAGCACCGCATTCCTTACAATGGGGTGCAGGGCTTCCCCTCTAATGTCACCCTCCAGAGGTTCCTTGAGGCCCACATAGAGATCACGGGCGAGACACCAGACCCTCACACAGGTAAGAATAGTCCTACATATCTGATCTATCTTCATCATCCTCGTACTTTCAGCCAGTAACTTTGTTCTCTTCATCTTTTAGTTTTCTCTCATTAATTTCTGTGTGGTCTTTGTTTGATTATTTCCTTGTATATTTGTGCTATTTCTTTACACATTTTCTTCCTCCTTATCATTTACATTGTTTTCCACAAGTTTTTTCTTTTTGTCTTTTCTTGATTTTGAATATTGGCTTGGTGGGAGTAGTTGACATGAGGGCTATAAGAAGATGCATTCACTCATACTGTCTGATGGTTAGTGGCAATACTGTACTAGTGGATTTCACAATGTCAGAAATTTACTGACAGATTTCCATTTATGGTTGTATGTTTCTGCAAGACCATCTAATTTGCAATGACTACAAGAAACACAAAACTAGAAATGAAAACCATACTTCTATAACTGCAAAAATCTATTGCTTGTATCAGTCTTGGCACAAGTTCCCAGCTCTTAATGAATTGCAGTATGTTTTATTGTTTACCACTTCTAGTATGTTTTTTTTTTTCCCATTTTACTCTCACATTGCTATTTTCTCCTTCACACAGGCCAGTATATGGAAAGGTGTAATGTGTGCAATGAAAAGAACTACCTCTCCATCTGTGCTCATTGTGAGAAGAAAATATGTGAAGATTGCAAGGCAGCACATTCAGATATACTGAAACGAGAGATTGGACGCATCAACAATCAGGTAAGATACTCATGCTTCATATTTTCATAGGTTTCTGTGCTTTTATCTGTGTACTTTTAACAGACTGTAGTTGAATTGTTAATGTTTTCATGATTCTAAAGATAGTTCTAGAAGTACTCTTTATCATCAAGGACTAGATATATTGGAACCTTAGTTTTCAACTAATTAATTCTTGAGAGTTGTTTGCAAACCCTTTAAAATGTTCAAAAACTGAAACCATTTTCCCCATAAGAATCAATACAAAATAAATCAGTTCATTCCTGGACCCCAGGCCTGTGTTTGAGAGAGTGATTCAGCATGCACCACACACTGCCTACAGCACGTATTCTCTATTAAACACTTTTAAGCACTTCTCAGCTAGAATAAACAAAAGGATCATTGTCCCAGGTCCCCTACTGTAATGGCATTGAACTGACAGCAAGATGGCTGATGCTGATCTTACTGATGATGTTTGTCATGCATCACTAGCTGTCCTGGAATAGTTGAGGGGTCTCTGTGCTGCGATCAGCTGTGATAACATGATTAGCAAATATGGCTTGTGACTCTTAAGACCTGCTATACCAGCAAAGCATCTTGGAAATAATTTTTTCTAGTGTTCTGCATTTGTAATAAAGTTTTTACTTTCTGTTCATATTCATGTGGATTGAACAGTAGTATCATTTACCAGATGCTTTGCCAGTATGACAAGACTTGGGAGTCATGAGATTCCACAAGATTTATGCTGCTAATAACATCATCACAGCTGATCGCAGCACAGAGTTTCCTCACCTATTCCAGGACAGCTGGTGATGCATGATAAACATTGTCAGGATGCCATCTTGCAAAGAGGTGCACAAAAAATTTGATAAAAGATATATATGTGCTGCAGGGAGCTGGGATGCATGCCGAATCTCTCTCTTTCAATCTTAGCTCTGGAATCCAGGAACAGATTAATCTATTTCCAATGGATTGTTTGCTAACCAAGTTATGGTACAATAACTGTGGCAATTTTGAGCTTGAAATTTTGTTTGACAACTGATTTGTTAAAAAAGGGAGGTGTTTAGCAACCAAAGTCCCACTATAATCTATGAGAACCAGGCAAATCCTCTTTGAAAATATATAGTCTTAATGGGATATGATCTAGAAAAGGGAATCTCTTTCTAACTTCACCATATCATCTATTCATTTACTTTGCCTTAAATACAGTACTAACTGTTTTTTACACTTTTAAGATTGATGTCATTTTTTTTAAGGGCTAGCTATGTTTTTGTCTATTATTCTTCATCTTCCACTGAAGCTCCCCATCTAGATATGGGAAATCTTTGTTCTTTACTATTTCTTACATCACTCCAAAGCATTTATAGTGTATATACTCTGGTTTACTTACTAATACTGCACAATAGACTTTTTGTTATAGAATTCTCATTTTCTTTCCAGCCTTTTTGTCTATCCTATGTAGCCTTTCTTATTTCATCCGTCTCTGACAGTTTACTAAAACAATATTATTCATTCACCTTAAGAAGTTCTCGAATTTTCCTTCAGCCACAATAAGAACTGTGATACATTACAATAATCACACTCAATTCTCACAAGCTAAAATGAAAGCAGCATTAAGTTAAATCAATAAAATTTGCCCTTCTGACATTCAGTGTACATGTATAGCCTCTCCAGAAACACAGTTACAAGCACCAGTTTTCATGAACCTTTCAATTTATTTTCTATTCCATCGAATAAATGTTCTGTGGTGTTGTAGGTGAAGCGTGCGGCCCACCGACTCAATGACCAGCTGACTGGAGTGGAACGTAACATTGTGTCGCTGAAGCAGAACACCAACAGTTGTATTGAAGAGATTGAAAACATCTCCAAGCGTCTGCAAAAGTCAGTCAAAGACAGGTGTGCATTCCTCAAATCTGAGGTAAGTTTGGCAGTTGAATTTCTACTCTACTAAAGGTCATAAATAGGCATGTGTATCTTGTCTATTGTTTGCACATGTTTAGCATAGTCAAGTAATAAGTATTGGGAATGAATGGTGTAGTTAATATCCTTTCATTTTCTCTGAACAATAATTAAGGCAAAGAGATAGATAGGCAACATGTTCAACTTCTTAATTGCTTGCTTTCATGAAGAATCAGACAAAAAGGGAATATATTTAGAATACCATAACATGTGAAAAAATTCAGCTTAAGCTGAGGAGGTTAGTATGCTCACAAAGAATGTCTGGAGATTTGTGTAAATCTGTATTTACATGAAATATCTACTTAAATACAATATCTACTTGATGTGTCTTTACTTGATAGTTGTCATATATTTATACCTCATTCTTTTCTGTCTGGTGTATATTTCTCTCTTTGAGCTTCATTCCACTTCCGTCCTCAGGTTGAGAACTATCACAGTAGTGAACTCAAGAACTTGAACACTTTAAAAGAAAGCCTTGATCAAGAAGTTTCCAACATCAATGCCAACATTGACCTGGCAGAGAAACACATGGATGACAACACACCCTGGGATGATGCTGAACTCATGGACACCAAAGACATCTTTCTCAAAACAATGGAATTCATACGAAGCTTTGATTACGAGGCAGGAGACTACAGCAGGAGGGCAAGATTTAATCCTCCAGATGATTTAAACAAGGTGAGGAGGGCAGCTCAGCATCTAACCAAATTACTCTTTTGACTTGTTATTCTGTTTATCTTGTTATAAGCATGAACAATCTCTATGTAGAATATTTTATTTAGTAAGGAATTTACTTAATATTGCTAAATGCTTAATAAATACATGACAAGATTTATGCATGAATTAAGCACCTTTCTTAGGCTGCACTTTACAAACATATTTGATTTAAGCAAAATCAATGGTGTATTTAAAGACTTAAAATATGCAACTGGTATACTAGTATGATTTTCAGAAATGATGAATTCACAACACAAGATATATATATATATATATATATATATATATATATATATATATATATATATATATATATATATATATATATATATATATATATATATATATATATATATATATATATATATATATATATATATATATATATATATATATATATATATATATATATATATATATATATATATATATATATATATATATATATATATATATATATATATATATATATATATATATATATATATATATATATATATATATATATATATATATATATATATATATTTTTTTTTTTTTTTTTCCCAAAAAAGAAAATCTTACATTTTTTTTTCTTTACTATACATGATGGAGTTAATAAAGCAAATTCTCTATTCATATTGTATGTAGTGTTTTGTTAAACTAATGTGAGTAAATATATATAGAATATAAAACACATGAATATTATTCTTTAGTATTTAAAAGGTGATTAAGAAATCTTAGAGCTAGGTCATTATGACCATTATATTCTTACTATAGTAGCAAGTGTTAACTCTTTCACTAAGAAACTATTATTAACCAGGATTGAGTTCACAACATTTTTGTGAGCTAATTACTTTATCTTTATCCCAATTACTACTTTTCTATATTCATGCTAGAATAGAAGAGAGTGAGCTTTCTAATGGTGTGATATCATACTCAGCTGGTGTCAAGCCTGAGCTCCCTTGGAGATCTGAGCTTCAGTTCCTCCAGCAAAAATGATGGATATGGCCTGGGACCCTCCCTTGGCTCAGGCCTCATGAAGAGTAAGAGTGATCACCGCTTGGCAGCTCAATTCAGGGACCAGGAAGACACCTATGGCTACTCAGGCAGGACCTCACCACTCATGCGCAGACGCTTCGGGGAAAGGAATGTAGAGAGGTATAGTCTGTCTCACCTTCTCCCCACCCTCTGCCCCTAAACCAACCAAACACCACCACTAATACAACAGCTCCGCCTCTCAAGTGATGCTGCCAGATGATAATGATTCAGTGCCACCCTTTTCTGGTCAATCATGCTGTGCTGATGCTGACATCTTTGATGTGAAGATGTCTGGCATGTGTGGTTTTATTGCTTATAAGAAGAAAAGTCTAAGAATTTTTTTATAATCAACTAAAATATGAGATGAAAAGTAAACTTGCTTTTTTGACATGCTTGAGTGCTATTCCATAAATCAGCTTCTTGATTTACATATATTTTCAACCCTTCCAACCACCATTGATTCCCACCACTAGCACTAGCACTAGTATGTACACCCCAGTTCCATTCACACCTGATGTGGGTGTAATAAAATTGCATTCACATCAGGAACAAAAATGGAATAAACTTGCTGCACCTTTTGGGAGATGGAGCACCTGAGAATATGAGACGGACTATATGAATCTCTTTGATGAATAAGTAGTACTTGGACTTTTAGATGAATTGATATCATAGTAAAAGTCCTGTTTTATTGTATGACATAGAAACCCGTCAGTGTCTGTGTGTACCACTACTCTTTCCTGACTAACTCTAGCCAATGCTGGTTTGCTCACCATATGCTTGTGCTCTTTTTATAGTAATTCTCTTGCACTTCATTCCACCACCTGTCTTATTTCTGCTTGTTCCTGAGGTCGTTCTACCTCTTTCACTCACTGAAAATGGTATCTCTTGGCCAAAAAATTTCTTTATTAAGAAAACAATAATCTAATAACCTTCTCAGGTTTTATGTATAGTAGTTCAGATAAACATAATTACCAATTTAGTAACACTTTTCAGGTCTTAATATTTCAGTCTTGGCTGCAGTTTCCATAGACATAGCCAAGTAGAACAATAAGAACAAATAGTTTTCCTCTAGCATTAGTGATTTACAAATGCAGTAATTTTTATTCTCTCAACTGTCCTTTATTCCAAACTACACAGGATATTTTGGGATAAAATTATAATAAGTATGTAATTGTATTAACTTGCAAATGATTGGCACAGTGCATTGCAGTATTGTAGTTGGTATAAAAACTAACAAGCTGAATACTTATATTACTGACAAATGATCTGTGAGTATTGTAATCAGCTGTACTTATTACCCGTTATGCCACTACGTACATTCTTCTTAACTAACTCCTCATTGGCCATCTTAATCTCTCTATATGTTTAGCTTTATGGTACCTTAAGATATGAGTTTAATTTGTTCCGTGATGGAGCTCCTATCTCGAAAACTTCGTATCTCAAAACAACTTTTCCCATTGACATGCATTGAAATGCCATTAATCCATTCCATCCTCTCCAAAAACAGCACCCCTGTATTTTCTTTTACATTATTGCACAGAATCATAATAAAACATAACAAAAGATAATATAAATAGATAACCTACTCTTATAAAGTATATTTCTCTCAGAGGGTGCATTCCATGGGACGTTACCCTACTGCATTCCCAATCCTCCCTTGGGACTGTCGATTAGCTGGAGTGTACAAATATTGCCACCCACAGAAGCTGGCTGCTCTAATAATTACAGAAGAGCTTGTTGATGATTCTGTAAACATTATTCATTGAATAGACAAAGTTTTAAGAGAGAGAGAGAAAGAAAAAGAGAGAGAGATAGAGAGAGAGGGAATAGAAGCTGGCGTAGATGTTTGTTTACATATTTCCCCCTCTCCGTGTTAAGTGTCAGTGGAGGAGGTAGGCAGAGATAGGAGAAATTTGTTTTGCGTTTTTAGTTATGTGCACATGCAAACTTTGTCAAGGCATGAAAATATGTGAAATAACAACAAAAGTTTATTTAGTGTTCTAACCTTGGAGAGATGTTTTCGGCTAATGGTGTTAATGGTGGAGGAGGAGGAGAGAGGCAGGAAAGGATGCAGGCACCACTCACATGTAAACATTAAACATAAATTAAAACTGCACTTTCTTTAGACAATGAAAAAGGTCATTAAATAGTGTGAAAATGATGAAAGAACAATCACAGTGCATGAGATCTGTGGGAAATGCATAGATACTAGTTAAGCTGATGCACCAAGCTGCTGACTACAGCAGCTTGTATCTCAAAATTTTGGTCATGTCTCAAAATAAAAAATTACCAAATCATAGTTCATATCTAAGAAAAAAAAAAAAAACATATCTCATGCAGCTTGTATCTCAAGGTACCACTTTATATATATATATATATATATATATATATATATATATATATATATATATATATATATATATATATATATATATATATATATATATATATATATATATATATATATATATATATATATATATATATATATATATATATATGGTAGTATCTCAGTATACATCCTTAATCTGTTCCCACCCTTGGAATTGTGCCAAACAGAATGTATACCAAACGTATTTTTCCCATAAAAAATAAAGAAAAAATTATTAATCCATTCTAATGAAAAAAAATTCTATTGGTACTGACATGTTATACAGTACATTGATAAGCTTGCATGAAATTATTAAAACACTGTTAAACAGTAAAATACTTACTGTATATGATAGCATATAAAGGTTCATATACAATAAGAGTGAGCGTGTGTGTAGTGTTGTTGGAAAGTGTTAATTTTAGTAGTTTTTAACACCAGCCAGCAGCGTCATCCACTTAACGGATGTTGCTGGGCAGTGTTGTGCCAAACAGTAGAATGAGTGGATGCTTGCTTGCACACAGGTAGGCAAGTAAAATATGAATGGATCAAGAATGCCACCCTGCACTTCATAGAAATTCAGAAGGAACATCTTTGCATGTGGAATGTAAAAAAACAAGGAATATAGAGTTAAAAACATCAGAAATAAAAGTTTGGAAATATTCAAACAGAATTGTTGCTGACAGCAGCACACATCCCCCCAAAGCCGAATGGTAACTAATGAGCATTGTGGCTTCAGTCTCTTACCCATTCACATGTTGGTTCAACATCACCCATGCCTCCTGAGGATACAGTATGTGTTGGCATGCAGTGTATATGGGTCTTTAGTGACACACTGTCATTTATAACATACCCCCTTCAGTTGGACATGTTCAGGAAAAAATGAAGAAATAAAGTATTTAAGCATGTAATGTTTAAAGTTAGCTAGTGTTGCAGCTGAACAAAAGCAAGCAGTCACATTAGTAAAAATGTGTGAACTCCTGTGTATTTACCTAGTTGTATTTACCTAGTTGTAGTTTTACAGGGCCTGGGCTTTATGCTCGTGTGGTCCCGTCTCCATATCTACACTTATCCAATTTTTCTTTAAAACTATGTACACTCTTTGCTGATACCACTTCCTCACTCAAACTGTTCCAAGTCTCAACACATCTTTGCGGGAAACTAAATTTTTTAACATCTCTCAGACATCGTCCCTTCCTTAGTTTCTTACTATGCGATCTTGTGCTTCTAAAGTCATATTCTTCTCTCAGGATCAGTTTCTCATTATCCACTTCATCCATTCCGTTAATCAATTTATAAACTTGTATCAGATCCCTCTCTCTTCTCTGCTCCAAGGTTGGTAGATCCATTGCCTTTAGTCTCTCCTCATATGCCATCCCTTTAAATTCTGGAACCATTCTTGTAGCCATTTTTGTAGTCTCTCTAATTTTCTTATGTGTTTCTTTTTTGGGGAGTCCACACAACTCCTGCATATTCCAATCTAGGTCTTATTTTAGTACTTATCAATTTCTTCATCATTTCCTTGTCCATATAGTGAAATGCTACTCCAATATTCCTTAGCAAATTATACGTCTCTCTGAAAATTCTATCAATATGGCTAACCGGTTGATTATTTTCTTCCATTGTCACTCCCAAGTCCTTTTCCTTTTTTACTTTTTCTAGTTCTACTCCATCTCCCATCTTATAGATTCCCACTGGTCGTCTTTCACTTTTTCCCATTTCCATGACATGGCTTTTGTCCACATTGAATTCCATCTCCCATTTTTTGCTCCATTTCCAGATCTTGTTTAAGTCTTCCTGTAGTATTTCACAATCCTCTTTTTGTTTAATGACTCTGCACAGTTTCGCATCATCCGCAAACAGATTTATGTAGCTGTTCACTCCCTCTGGCATGTCATTTATATATACGAGAAAAGTATTGGTGCCAATACTGACCCCTGTGGCACTCCGCTGTCTACTGTTCTCCACTTGGACTTCATATCTTTAACTATCGTCCTTATTTCTCTCCCCCTTAAGTAATTCTTCATCCATCTCAATGTGCTTCCTTTTAAGCCACCCTTCTCCTCTAACTTCCATAGTAATCTTTCATGTGGCACTTTATCAAAAGCCTTTTTTAGATCTAAATAAATACAGTCAACCCATCCTCTCTCTCTTGTACTTTATCAACTATTCTAGAGTAGAAACTCAATAAATTTGTCACACATGACCGACCTTTTCTAAAACCAAATTGGCTATTTGATAATATTTTGTTGTCTTCAAGAAACTCGATCCATTGCTTCTTTATTACTTTTTCACACATCTTGCATATTACACTAGTTAGTGATACCGGCTGTAATTTAAAGGTTCTTCCTTCCTTCCGCTCTTATATATGGGAACCACCTCAGCTCTTTTCCACTCCACTGGCACTGTTCCATTTTCTATTGAGCATTTTATGATGTTGTATATTGGACTTGCTAGTTCTTCCTACATTCTTTCAGTATTCTGCCTGAGACTTCATCCGGTCCCATTGCCTTTTCCTCATCCAATTCCGTCATCAACTTTTTATTTCAAGCTTGGTTACTTTAATCTCTTTCATATAGACAGTCTCTCTATTACCCTGTGGTCTTTCAAATTTGGATTCCTTAGTAAAGACCTCATGAAATTTACTATTTAACAGTTCTGCCATACTTTTGGGTCTTCCACCATTCCGTTTTCTCCTTTTAACCTTTCTATTGTTTCTTTTTGTCTTATTTTTCCATTTATGAATCTGTAGAACAATTTTGGTTGTTCCTTACATTTTCGACAATGTCCTTTTCATAGTTCTTTTCTTCTTCCTTTCTCACCTTAGCATATTCATTTCTTGCTGTTTTGAAGTTTTCCTTATTTTCTGGATTTCTGTTTCTTCTCCACCTTTTCCATGCTCCATCTCGTTTCTCCTTTGCCCTAGCACATCTTGCATTAAACCAATCTTTCTTTCCTTCTTCTTTAGGTCTATATTTCGGAACATATTCCTGACCCCAGTTTTGTATATTTCCAAAAATAAGTTATATTTCTCTTGAACCGTTAATGAGTTTTCCATCTCCTCCCAGTTTACGTTTTAAAATAGTTCTTGAGATTCTCAATATCAGCCTTTCTGTAATTTAATCGGTCTCCTTTGTATGATTCATCTCTATCTTCCTTTCCTTCTTCTATATCCATCTCTAATATTACATGGTCACTCTTTCCCAGTGGGCACTTGTATCTTATATCATCGTTAATTGGTATATCCCTTGTAAAAACTAGGTCTAATCTTGCCGGCTCATCGTTTCCTCTGAATCTTGTGTTTTCCTTTATTCTTTGGACCATCAAATTATCTAACATTAGGTTCAGGAATCTATCTCCCCAGGCATCTTCCCCATACCACTTTCATAATTTTCCCAGTCTACCTCCTTACAGTTGAAATCTCCTACCAATATCACTTTTCTCCTTTCCTTAATGATTCTTGTGTCATCTATCATGTCTCTATATTCTTGGTTAGTCCATGAGTTTGTTTTTGGTGGCACATATGTTCCAATGATTGTTAACTCCTTTTTGTTAATATGCATCATAACATACAGTATTTCTGATTTTCCTTCCCCAAACTCCACTTGATTTACCACGATCTCCTTCCTTAACATCATCATGACTCCTCCTCCTCCTTTACCCACTCTGTCTCTCCTCCATATATTATACCTTTTATCTATGTCTATTTTTATTGCCTCATTTAACTTTGTTTCCACCAGGCATACAATATCTGGTTCTTCTTTCATTATGTAATCTCTTAATTGTAATTTACTAGATAAAATCCCATCTATGTTTGTATACATCATTTTAATCTCTTGTTCTTATCATTTTAGTTAAACTTGCTCCATTCTTTTCTCTTCTTTCTCTTTTATATACCATTTCCTTATCCTGTCTCCTATAATTCTCCAAAAAAATGCCTTCTCCTCCTCTGACCTTTCATTATTTTTTCTCTTGCTTCTGCCACCAGTTCATTGTGTCTCTTCCTTTCCTCCTCGTTTCTATTTTTCTTTATATATATATATATCTTTGCAACCTTCTGTTTCTCTGAGTTTCGTTTTTCTATATAGTACTTCTTCTGCTGCTGCTTGTGATTTTAGTAATATCTTAATTGGTCTCACTGTTCCTTCTTGATATGGTCCCATTCTATGGATTTCTTCTACTTCCTCTTCTAAGTTCTGTCTATCCTCGTCATTCAGATGTTTTAGTAGGTCTTTTACTGATTTCATTTCGTCTTTTTCCCTTCTTGGTCTATATTTAACATTTTTTTCTTTCAGTCCAAAAATAATTACACTTCTTTTTTCCGCAATTTCTCTTACTAAATTTTCTTTTTCTTGAGGACTCCTATCATTTTGCTTGTCATATTTTCATCTCTTTCTTTTAACTGTTCTTGAAATACTTCTTGAAATGATTCCTTGTCTTTCTTATCTTGGATTCTCCATGCTTGTACTTCTTTTTTAATCACGTCTTGTACTCTTTCTTCTTCTTTGTTAACTAGATCTTTTAGCTTTTCTTTTTCTTTCTCGGCTTTACCGAGTCCTTCTTCCATCAATTTCTTATAGTTCGCTATTTGGACTTTTAATTCTTCATTTTCAATTCTTAGCCTAGTTTCGTTTTCTTCCACTCTTTTTATCCTTTCTTTCAATTTCTGGAGCTCTTTATCCTGTTCTTCATTCTCTTTCATTCCCATACTCTCCTTTATCAATTTATCTAATTTACGTTCGGTAGTTAAGACTCTATCAAATAGTGAAGTTTGCGCCGTATCAAAGCCTTCAAATTCTCCTCCTCCCTCACCAACATTGTCATCATCAGCTTTCATTCTTTCCCTTGTCACATACCTGCATTTAGATGGAATATCTTTCTCACTCATTATTATTTAACACTGTATTCATGAAAAAAAAATGAGTCCACACTTATCGCCCAGGCCACTGTAAACCCAAACAAAGGTAGTGAAGATCAGCTGATTCTCGAGAGCGACGGTATCGCGTCCTTCCTCTGCCTCTGTGTGTGTGTGTGTGTGTGTTTTCACCTAGTTGTATTCACCTAGTTGTAATTTTACAGGGCCTGGGTATCATACTCATGTGGCCCCGTCTCCATATCTACACACATCCAACTTTCCTTTAAAACTATGCACACTCCTCACTGACACCACCTCCTCACTCAAACCATTCCACACCTCCACACATCTTTGTGAGAAACTATATTTCTTCACATCCTTCAAGCATATTCCCTTGGCTATCTTTTTACTATGCGATCTTGTAGTCTATTTAAGTTTTCCTCTCTCAACATCATTTGCTCATTATCCACTTCATCCAGTCCGTTTAACAGTTTATAAACCTGTATTAAATCTCCTCTTTCTCTTCTTTGTTCCAAGGTAAGCAAATTCATTTCTTTTAATCTCTCCTCATAGGTCATTTCTGCCAATTCCGGAACCATTTTTGTTGCCATTCTCTGCAATCTCTCCAACTTCCTTATATGCTTCTTTTTATAAGGGGACCAAACCACTCCAGCATATTCCAATCTTGGTCTAATTACCGTACTAATTAATTTCTTCATCATATCTTTATCCATATAATGGAAGGCTAATCCAATATTTCTTATCAAATTATACGTTTCTCCAAACATCTTATCAATATGAGCCTCAAACTGCCCATGGTCTTGTATTATCACTCCCAAATCCTTTTCCTTTTCCACCTTTTTCAACACTACTTCTTCACCCATCTTATATGACCCTCTTGGCCGTCTTCCACTCTTCCCCATCTCCATCACATGACTTTTGCTCAGATTAAATTCCATTTGCCACCTCTTGCTCCACTCCCAAATCTTATCCAGGTCTGCCTGTAAAATTTCACAATCTTCTTCACTCTTCACACACCTACACAACTTCGCATCATCCGCAAACAAATTAATATAACTGTTTACTCCTCTGGCATGTCATTAATATATACAAGGAAAAGTATTGGTGCCAACACTGAGCCTTGTGGGACTCCACTCTCCACCACCAACCAGTCCGACTTTGCATCCCTTATTACCGTTCTCATCTCCCTCCATCTCAAGTAGTTTTCCATCCACTTTAACACTTTTCCTTTCAGTCCTCCATAAATCTCTAATTTCCATAACAGTCTCATGTGAGGTACCTTGTCAAAAGCTTTCTTTAAATCCAAATATACACAGTCCATCCATCCCTCTCTCTCTTGTATTTTGTCAACCACTCTTGAATAAAAGCTCAGTAGATTTGTTACACATGACCTCCCTTTCCTGAAGCCAAATTGATGATCCGATAATAACTTATGATCCTCCAGGAACCGTATCCAATATTTCTTTATCACCCTCTCACAAATCTTACCGACCACACTTGTTAGAGACACAGGTCTATAGTTAAGAGGCTCTTCCTTACTGCCTCCCTTATAAATGGGCACCACTTCAGCTCTCTTCCACTCTACTGGTACTTCCCTGTTTCTAATGAACACCTTATAATATCATATAATGGATCAATCAATTCTTCTCTACACTCCTTCAATAATTTTCCTGAAACTTCATCTGGTCCCATCGCTTTATCATCTTTAAGTTCCTCCAACATTTTATATAACTCCTTTTAGGTATCTTAATGTCATCCATGTGCACATTTCCTTGTACATTCTGAGGCTTTACAAACATTGTTTCTTCAGTAAATACTTGCTGAAACCTATTATTTAGCAATTCTGCTATATTCTTAGGGTCATCTACTATCCCTTGCTCTCCTTTTAATCTTTCAATGGACTCTCTCTTTTAAGTTTACCATTTATGAACCTGTAAAACAATTTTGGATGTTCCTTACTCTTGTCTACAATATCTTTTCAAATTTTCTTTCTTCCTCCTCCTTACCCTCACATACTCATTTCTCGCCACTCTATAATTCTCCTTATTTAGTATATTCCTGCTCTTTTCCATCTTTTCCAAGCCACATCTCTCTTTTCCTTAGCCTTAACACAAGTTGCATTAAACCAATCCTTTCTTCCTTCCTCTCTCGGTTTATACTTTGGTACAAATTTCATAACTCCTTCTTTATAATATTTCATAAAAATCTCATATTTCTTTTGCACTTCTCTGATTTGTAACATCTCCTCCCAATCTAATTTTCTGAAATAATTTTTCAAACTTTCTGTGTCCATCTTTCTATAATTCAATCTACCACTCCTGTATGTCTCGTCCTTCCTTCGCTGTGTTGTTGCTATCTGCATTTCCATAACCACATGATCACTCTTTCCCAAAGGACACTTGTATTGTATATCTCCACATAGGTACACTTCTCTTGTTAACACCAAATCCAGTCTAGCCGGTTCATCATCTCCTCTATATCTAGTATTTTCCTTCACCCTCTGTTCCATCATATTTTCCATCATTAGATTAAGAAATCTCTCTCCCATGCTTCCTCTCCAACACCACTTACTAGATTTTCCCAATCCACCTCCTTACAATTAAAATCTCCTACTAGTATCACCTTTCTTTTCCAGATAATACACTTTCCAAACTCTGTAAAGTATCCTTGATCATATTGTCGTATTCCTTAATGTCCAAGAATTTGTTTTAGGAGGTACATAGGTCACCATGATTATTAATTCTTTTCCATCACTTTTTATCCTTATGCTTATCACTTCTGCGTTGTTCTTCCCATACCAAACCTTATCCACATTTATTTCTTTCTTCGTCATAATCATAACTCCTCCTCCACCTTTACTCTCTATCCTTTCTCCATATATTATATTTATTATCCAAATTTATCTTTGTTTTTTCATGCAATTTTGTCTCAGTCAAACACACTATATCAGGCTTCTCCACTATCATATAGTCTTGCAATTCCAATCTACTTGACAGTATCCCATCTATATTAGTATACATTACGGTCCACCCACTGCTCCCTCTAGGGGTTCCTCCGTATTCCTTCTTTCCACATACCACTTTCTGACTCTCTCTCCTATAACTCTCCAAAAACTTTTCTCTTTCCTCCTCAGACCGCTCATCATTTTTCCTTCTCGCCTCTTCCACCAATTCCTTATATCTTCTCCTCTCTTCCTCATTTCTATTCTTTCTCACAAACACCTCTTTACAACCTTCTATCTCTCTTAACTTTGATGTTCTATATAGGATATCCTCCAGATTGTTGTGACTTCAGTACTACTTTAATCGGTCTGCTCACTCCTCCTTATACAGACCCAGTCTATGGATCTCTTCCACTTCTTCTTGTAGGTCTTTTTTCATCATCATTTAGATTTTTGAACAGATCTCTTACCGTTTTAATTCTTCCTTAATTCTCTTAGGCTTATATGTTATATTTTGTTCTTTCATCCCAAATATTAACACACTCTTCTTCTTTTCTGCTATTTCCCTTATCAATGTTTCCTTATTCTTCATTACATTAACCAGTTCCTTGGACCTTTCTTTTTGTCTTCCTTCAACTGATCTTTAATTATTTCTTGTAATCCAACCATCTCTGCTTCCCTCGACTCAGTCCATTGTGTTTTCTTCAGTTCCCATTCCCTTTCAAACCTTTCATTCTGCTCACTAATCATTTCCTTAAAGTCATCTTTCTCCTTTACTACTCTCCCATTTTCTCCTCCAACCGTCTCTTGTATTTTTCAACCTCCATTCTCAAGTGTGCATTCTCATCCACCAATCGTTTTCATTTTCCTCCAGTCTCTTAACTCTTTCCTTCAAAGCCTTGCGAATTCTCTATCCTGCTCCTCCTCACTCCTCTGAACTTTTAATTCCTTCACCAACTCCTCAAATCTCTTCTCCAACATTACCAATCTACCTTGCAATGTTGCCCCTGTTGAAGATGGACTCATGCTTTGACTGGCCACTTTCGGCTTTGCTCCCTGGGCCTCATCAACATATTTTGAATTTGGTAATTTATTTCTTACCGGTCTATCCATTTTTTTTTACTCTTCCTGGGAGCATGTGGGTGTGTGGTCACTGGGGGCCAGGCCTGGTAGCTATGTGTGTGTGGTGGGATGCGTTGGCGGCTGCTATGGCTGGCCTTTGTGTGGTTCCTGCTCTGTCGTTTGGAGCGTGGAGGTTCTCACACCTCCGATCACTCCCATGTACACGCCACCAGGCTACGTTCACTCTGTACACTCGTTCACTCGCTCTGGTCGCCCCTCAATAACAATAACTATTCTCACTCAAGCACATTGCTTAGTGTGTGGAGTGTTAGTTAGATGCCGCTCTGAGCAGGAGGCACGTCCGCTCTCCACGGAGCGCGTAGTGTGTGTGTGTGTGTGTGTGTGTGTGTGTGTGTGTGTGTGTGTGTGTGTGTGTGTGTGTGTAGTATTTACCTAGTTGTAGTTTTACAGGGCCTGGGCTTTATGCTCGTGTGGCCCCGTCTCCATATCTACACTTATCCAATCTTACTTTAAAAGTATGCACACTCGTTGCAGACACTACTTCTTTATTTAAACTGTTCCACGTCTCAATACATCTCTGAGGAAACTATATTTTTAATATCTCTCAGACATCTTCCTTTTCTCAGCTTTTTACTATGCGATCTTGTGCTTGATGTCATATTCTTCTCTCAGGATCAGTTTCTCATTATCCACTTGGTCCATTCCGTTGATCAATTTATAAACTTGTATCAGGTCTCCTCTCTCCTTCTTTGTTCCAGGGTTGGTAGATCCATAGCCTTTAGTCTCTCCTCATATGTCATCCCTTCAAATTCTGGAACCATTCTTGTAGCCATTTTTGTAGCCTCTCCAATTTCCTTATGTGTTTCTTTTTATGAGGGGTCCACACTACTCCTGCATATTCCAATCTGGGTCTTATTATAGTACTTATCAATTTCTTCATCATTTCTTTGTCCATGTAGTGAAATGCTACTCCAATATTCCTTAGCAAATTATATGTTTCTCTAAAAATTCTATCAATATGGCTTACTGGTTGATTGTTTTCTTCCATCGTCACTCCTAAGTCCTTTTCCTTTTTAACTTTCTCCAGTTCTACTCCATCTCCCATCTTATAGATTCCCACAGGTCGTCTTTCACTCTTTCCCATTTCCATGACATGGCTTTTGTTCACATTGAATTCCATTTCCACTTCTTACTCCATTCCCAGATCTTATTTAGGTCTTCTTGCAGTATTTCACAATCCTCCTTTTGCTTTATAACTCTGCACAGTTTCATATCATCTGCAAACAGATTTATGTAGCTGTTCACTCCTTCTGGCATGTCGTTAATATAAATGAGGAAAGTATTGGTGCCAATACTGACCCCTGTGGCACTCCGCTTTCTACTGCTCTCCACTTGGACTTCATATCTTTAACTACCGTCCTTATTTCTCTCCCCCTCAAATAATTTTCTATCCATCTCAATGTGCTTCCTTTTAAGCCACCCTTCTCCTCTAACTTCCATAGTAATCTTGCATGTGGCACTTTGTCAAATGCCTTTTTTAAATCCAAATAAATACAGTCAACCCATCCCTCTCTCTCTTGTACTCTATCAACTATTCTAGAATAGAAACTCAATAAATTAGTTACACAAGACCGTCTTTTTCTAAAACCAAATTGGCTATTTGATATCAATTTGTTGTCTTCAAGAAATTTGATCCATTGTTTCTTTATTATTCTTTCACACATCTTGCATATTACACTAGTTAGTGATACCGGTCTGTAATTTAAAGGTTCTTCCTTCCTTCCGCTCTTATATATGGGAACCACCTCAGCTCTTTTCCATTCTACTGGTACTGTTCCATTTTCTATTGAGCATTTTATGATGTTGTATATAGGACTTGCTAGTTCTTCCCTACATTCTTTCACTATTCTGCCTGAGACTTCATCTGGTCCCATTGCCTTCTCTTCATCCAGTTCCTTCATTAACTCTTTTATTTCAAGCTTGGTTACTTTAATCTCTTTCATATAGATTGTCTCTCTATTACCCTGTGGCCTCTCAAATTTGGATTCCTTAGTAAAGACCTCCTGGAATTTTTATTTAATAGTTCTGCCATACTTTTGGGTCTTCCACCATCCCGTTCTCTCCTTTTAACCTTTCTATTGTTTCTTTTGCCTAATTTTTCCATTTATGAATCTATAGAACAATTTTGGTTGCTCCTTACATTTTTCGACAATGTCTTTTTCGAAGTTCTTTTCCTCTTCCTTCCTCACCTTAACATATTCATTTCTCGCTGCTTTGAAGTTTTCCTTATTTGCTGGATTTCTATTTCTCCTCCACCTTTTCCATGCTCCATCTCTTTTCTCCTTTGCCCTAGCACACCTTGCATTAAACCAATCTTTCTTTCCTTCTTCTTTAGGTCTATATTTGGGACATATTCCTGACTCCTGTTTTGTATATTTCCAAAAATAAGTTATATTTGTCTTGCATTGTCTCTGAGTTTTCCATCTCCTCCCAGTCTACATTTTTAAAATAGTTCTTGAGATTCTCAATATCAGCCTTTCTGTAATTTAATCGGTCTCCTTTGTATGAATCGTCTCTATCTTCCTTTCCTCTTCTATATCTATTTCTAATATTGCATGGTCACTCTTTCCCAATGGGCACTTATATCTTATATCATCATTCATTTGTATACCCTTGTAAAAACTAGGTCCAATCTCGCTCGTCGTTTCCTCTGAATCTTGTGCATTCCTTTACTCTCTGGTCCATCATATTGTCTATCATTAGGTTCAAGAATCTTTCTCCCAGGCTTCTTCCCCATACCACTTTCATAATTTTCCCAGTCCACTTCTTTACAGTTGAAATCTCCTACTAATATCACTTTTCTCCTTTCTTTAACGATTCTCGTTAGACTCCTTATTGTGTCATCTATCATGTCTTTATATTCTTGATTGGTCCATGAATTTGTTTTTGGTGGCACATATGTTACAATGATTGTTAACTCTTTTTTATTAATATGCATCTTAATATACAATACTTCTGCTTTTCCTTCCAAAATTCCATTTCGTTTATCACTATCTCCTTCCTTAACATAATCATGACTCCTCCTCCTCCTTTACCCACTCTGTCTCTTCTCCATACATTATACCTATTATCCAAGTCTATTTTGATTGCCTTATTTAGTTTTGTTTCAGCCAGGCATACAATATCTGGATTTTCTTTCTTTATGTAATCTCTTAATTCTAGTTTACTTGATATGTTCGTATACATCATTTTTAGTGTTTTGCCTTTATAATTTTTTAGTTAAACTTGTTCCACTTTTTTCTCTTCCTTCTCGTTTATATACCATTTCCTTATCCTGTCTCCTAGAATTCTCCAAAAATGCCTTCTTCTCCTCTTCTGACCTTTCATTATTCTTTTCCTTACTGCTGCTGCCAGTTCATTGTATATCTTCCTTTCTTCCTCATTTCTATTTTTCTTTATATAGATATCCTTGCAGCCTTCTGTTTCTCTAAGTTTTGTTGTTCTATATAATATTTCTTCTGTTGCTGCTTGTGATTTTAGTAGTATTTTAATTGGTCTCGTTTTTCCTTCTTGATATGGTCCCATTCTGTTTATTTCTTCTACTTCCTCTTCCAAGTTCTGCCTATCTTCGTCGTTTAGATTCTTCAGTAGGTCTTTGACTGATTTCATTTCTTCTTTTTCTCTTTTGGTCTATATTTTATATTTTTTTTTTATTCCAAATACGACTACACTCTTCTTTTTTTCTGCAATTTCTCTAACTAAATTTTCTTTTGTCTTGAGGACTCCTATCATTTTGTTTGTCATATTTTCTTCTTTTTCTTTAAGTTGTTCTTGAATCACCTCCTGAAAATCAGCCTTATCTTTCTTATCTTGGACTCTCCATGCTTGTACTTCTTTTTTAATCACGTTCTGTACTCTTTCCTCTTCCTTGTTTACTAGATCTTTCAGCTTCTCTTTTTCTTTCTCGGCTTTACCAAGTCCTTCTTCCATCTGCTTTTTGTAGTTAGCTACTTCCTTTTTAGTTCTTCGTTTTCCGCTCTTAGCCTAGCTTCGTTTTCTTCCACTTATTTTATCCTTTCTCTCAGTTTTATAAACTCTTTATCCTGTTCTTCATTCACTTTCATTTCCATATTCTCCTTTATCAATTTATCTAGTTTTTATTCAATACTTAACACTCTCTTTAGTAGTGAAGTAGTCGTCGTATCGAAGCCTTTGAATACATGCTCACCCTCACCAGCATAGTCATCATCAGCTTTCATTCCTTCTCTAATCTCATGTCTGTATTTTGATGGAATCTCTTTTTCACTCATCATTCCTTAATAATTGATTGCATGAAAAAAAAAATGAGTCCACACTACCTGCCCAGGCCACTGTAAAACTGTACAACAGGTATGTAGTGAAGATCAGCTGATTGTCGGAACGGCGCCAGTGCATCCTGTGTCCTGTCTCTCGTGTGTGTGTGTGACATCTTTGCGGAAACTAAATTTTTAACATCTCTCAGACATCTTCCTTCCTCAGTTTCTTACTATGCGATCTTGTGCTTCTAATGTCATATTCTTCTCTCAGGATCAGTTTCTCATTATCCACTTCATCCATTCCGTTAATCAATTTATAAACTTGTATCAGATCCCCTCTCTCTCTTCTCTGTTCCAGGGTTGGTAGATCCATAGCCTTTAGTCTCTCCTCATATGTCATCCCTTTAAATTCTGGAACCATTCTTGTAGCCATTTTTTGTAGTCTCTCCAATTTTCTTATGTGTTTCTTTTTATGGGGGTCCACACAACTCCTGCATATTCCAATCTAGGTCTTATTTTAGTACTTATCAATTTCTTCATCATTTCTTTGTCCATATAGTGAAATGCTAATCCAATATTCCTTAGCAAATTATACGTCTCTCTGAAAATTCTATCAATATGGCTTACCGGTTGATTGTTTTCTTCCATTGTCACTCCCAAGTCCTTTTCCTTTTTTACTTTTTCTAGTTCTACTCCATCTCCCATCTTATAGATTCCCACTGGTCGTCTTTCACTTTTTCCCATTTCCATGACATGGCTTTTGTCCACATTGAATTCCATCTCCCATTTTTACTCCATTTCCAGATCTTGTTTAAGTCTTCCTGTAGTATTTCACAATCCTCTTTTGTTTAATGACTCTGCACAGTTTCGCATCGTCCGCAAACAGATTTATGTAGCTGTTCACTCCTCTGGCATGTCATTTATATATACGAGAAAAAGTATTGGCGTCAATACTGACCCCTGTGGCACTCCGCTGTCTACTGTTCTTCACTTGGACTTCATATCTTTAACTATCGTCCTTATTTCTCTCCCCCTCAAGTAATTTTTCATCCATCTCAATGTGCTTCCTTTTAAGCCACCCTTCTCTAACTTCCATAGTAATCTTTCATGTGGCACTTTATTAAACGCCATTTTTAAATCTGAATAAATACAGTCAATAACCATCCCTCTCTCTCTTGTACTTTATCAACTATTCTAGAGTAGAAACTCAATAAATTTGTTACACATGACCGACCTTTTCTAAAACCAAATTGGCTATTTGATAATAATTTGTTGTCTTCAAGAAACTCAATCCATTGCTTCTTTATTACTTTTCACAC
The DNA here is from genome assembly GCF_017591435.1 of Portunus trituberculatus. NCBI lineage: Eukaryota > Metazoa > Arthropoda > Malacostraca > Decapoda > Portunidae > Portunus > Portunus trituberculatus. Next base: position 10,607,529 of record NC_059279.1, on the reverse strand, counting down.
ATCTTGCATATTACACTAGTTAGTGATACCGGTCTGTAATTTAAAGGTTCTTCCTTCCTTCCGCTGTTATATATGGGAACCACCTCAGCTCTTTTCCACTCCACAGGCACTGTTCCATTTTCTATTGAGCATTTTATGATGTTGTATATAGGACTTGCTAGTTCTTCCCTACATTCTTTTAATATTCTGCCTGAGACTTCATCTGGTCCCATTGCCTTCTCTTCATCTAATTTCATCATCAAGTCTTATTTCAAGCTTGGTTACTTTAATCTCTTTCATATAGACAGTCTTTCTATTACCTTGTGGTCTTTCAAATTTGGATTCCTTAGTAAAGACCTGAAATTTACTATTTAACAGTTCTGCCATACTTTTTTGGGTCTTCCACCATCCCATTCTCTCCTTTTAACCTTTCTATTGTTTCTTTTTGCCTTATTGTTCCATTTATGAATCTGGAAAAAAATTTCAGTTGCTCCTTACATTTTTTGACAATGTCCTTTTTATAGTTCCTTTCTTCTTCCTTCCTCACCTTAGCATATTGATTTCTTGCTGCTTTGAAGTTTTCCTTATTTTCTGGATTTCTATTTTTCCTCCACCTTTCCATTCTCCATCTCTTTTCTCCTTTGCCCTAGCACACCTTTCGTTAAACCAATCGTTCTTTCCTTCTTCTTTAGGTTTATATTCGGGACATATTCCCTGACTCCTGTTTTGTATATTTCCAAAAATGTGTGTTTGTGTGTGTGCTTGAGTAGTGAGAGTGTGATTCATCATGCAGCAGCAGGAACCACATGGAATAACCATAGCATTGCTCATAACCTAAGCGAATGCTCGTATACTGAGGTATCACTGTCTGTGTGTGTGTATATGTATATATATATATATATATATATATATATATATATATATATATATATATATATATATATATATATATATATATATACAGTATCCCCCCGCTATTCGCAGGGGTTACGTTCCTTCCCCCTCCTGCGAATCCTGAAAATCTGCAAATTATTAGTGCAGTTTTAAAACGCCTACGTATGATAATATATACGCTAAAATATGCTTCCCAAACACATTCTAAAGACAGTCTTACTCATTAATACAGTAATAAAGTAGTAATATGTCGTAATGATAAATTAAAAACAGTAATAATGTAGTATAATTTGAAAACCTGCGTGCGACTGAGAGAGAGAGAGAGCTGTTTAGCGTCTCACACATGAAGATGCTTGTGACGTCACGTCGTCTGCAGCCAATCAGCAGGAAGGAGAAATGAAAGCTCGTAACTGACATTGTTATTTTAAAGTTATTTACCAGTTATACTGCATCATCTCTCTTTTCTAATTTTTTAATTTATATTAACTGACATTGTTATTTTAAAATTATTTACCAGTTAGGGTGAATGTGAGTGTTTTTCTGCTAAAAAATGGCCTAAGAAATTCATGAAATTGCCAAAATTATGAAAAAAACTTCGAGCAAAATCCGCGAGTATGCGGGGCCGCGAACGGTGAACCGCGAATGGGTGAGGGTATACTGTATATGTATATATATATATATATATATATATATATATATATATATATATATATATATATATATATATATATATATATATATATATATATATATATATACCATGTGTGTGTATGTAATCATTGGAACAGAAGCTCCTCCTGTGGCAGCTACTCTTTCTAGTTTATGAGCATAGTCTAGGTGGGACTGAGGCACTATAAAATGTCACTGTAACCTGTGATTGTTGTTAATAATCGTATGTGTGCCATACTACCATACTATTCTTGGATCATCCATGAACTTCACCAATACATATTACTGTGGTGTCGATGTGAAGCTCAATGTTTAAAGTAGCCTTGCTAATTTCTGTCCACCTGTTCTTGTCCCCCACTAGTCGCGGCCTCCCACCCCTGCCCTGCTCATCTGTTGTCCTCACAGGCACGACGAGGATTCCCCGATTGACTCTGGGCGGCGGCGCTTCCGGTCCAGGTTCATGCGAAAAGAGGAAGACGAAGACCGTTCAGTGCGCTTCGCCGAAGAGGATGGACCTAAGCGGCAGAGAGTATTCGACACCGAGGACGTCTCGCGTGGCCCACTCTCTGGCATTGTCCGGCTCTTCGATTCACCGCGCGTTATGAAACGCCTCCAGGAGCGAGACCAAATGAAGAACAAGAAAAAGGAGGAGCCACCTCCTAAACCTGCACAGCCCACCCTACCCAAGCCACCTGTGACCCCACTGCAGCGCAAGACCACACGCCAGACTAGTGAAGATGAGATTGACAAAATTAAAAAGCAGAACAAGTCAGAAGCATCATCTTCAGGGGGAGCAACAGCTGTCACACCTCCAGTTAGTAGCTCCAGCATTTCTAGCACTACAGCCTCCAGGCCTGCAGGGGAGCGTGTCTCTTCCATCAGAGAGGATGAACGTCAAAGTCGCAGTGATCGCACTTCCACCTCCCCAAGGTCATCTGCTAACCACTCCCCAACATCCTCCGTTACGAGGGAAGATGAGTCCACACGCCGTCGAGGTGAAAGTAGTAGTGTTTTGGGAGCTGGCTCAGCATCCAGCCGCACTGCACCATCCCGCAAAACCAGTGTGGACACTGGTGTGACTAGCGTGACACAGCGTTCATACCCATTTAGCCGCTCATCATCTAATTCTTCTGTGGGTGACAAGGATAAGAATACAAGTGGTAACCGTACTCCACGTCAACTAGACACAGCATCCATTGAGCGCCGTCTGTCCCGCTCCAATAGCACAGACAGCAACAAGTCTACAGAGGGAGCTACGTCCCCAAAGAAACCCACAGGTGCAGCATTTTCCACGGAGGAGCTAAAAAATCGGTTCTCAAGGCAGGACTCGCGACCATCCACCTCCAAGGCTGAGCCAACTCGGTCAGGAACATCAGGTGGTGCATCACGTTTCCAGTCACGTTTTTTAGGCCGAGCCGGTACTCCTTCAGTAGAGGCCTCGAAGGAATCAGAGAATGATGATGATGATGAAACCACAGATGATTCCGAGTCTGAAGAGAGTGAGGAGACATCTGAAGAGGACGACGATGATGAAGAGGAGGAGGAGGAGGAGGAGGAAGAGGAAAAGAAGACCACCACAACAGAACACTCTCGTCCAGACATTGGGCCCTTACTGGGGAGGAGTGCCCAGTCTCGCGATGTAGGCACTAGCAGTAGTACTAGTTCACGATGGGGTGATAGGAGCTCCTACCCACCAGCATCATCCAGTAGTGGTGAGTCTGGATATAGTAGCAGCAACAGATATGGCAGTAGCAGTGATAACAGTAATGGCAGCAGCACCAGTAGTAGCCGCTATGGTGCCACCAGCAGCCTAAGCAATGATTCTGGAGCTAGTGCAACTAGCCACCGCCGACCCTCCTATGTAGAGACAAAGTCTTCAGCCAAAGACAAGGAGGAAGACTTTGAGTCCAAGTACCCTTACTCCAGCAAGTACCTGAACCGCTCCAGGGCCAATGTGCCTGAAGAAGATTCCAAACCCAATTTTCATAGTCGTTTTCTCAACCGTTCCAAGAGCTCTGCTGTTCTTGGTCCTGTTGATGACAGTGCAGATGACTCCTCATCCAGCACAACACATGGGGCTAGTCGTGCTCGCTTTGAAGAACTAAAGGAACGACGGCAACGACTAGCACGGAGCAGAAGTTCAGCAGGTCTAGAGGATGAAGACAGTGCAACAGCAGACACATCTACTACCTCCACAGCCACCAACAATTACCGCACTCGTTATGGCAGAGACACTGCTTCGCCTTCATCACGCTCTGGAGGTAGTGTATCAACGTCATCCACCACAGCCAGTAGTGGTACTAATAGTGGTGGTGGTGGCGGTGGTGGTGAAGAAGGCTCATCTTCTACTCAACTCTCCAATTGGGCCCGCTACCTTAAGAATAAGTATGGAAACAGGAGCAACGCCAGTGGAGACACCAATACACGAAGCACCTTGGGTAGCAGTGGGCTGGGCAGCAGCAGTAATAGTAGCACTAGCAACAGCAGCACCACCAGCAGCTCACTCCTGGGCAGCAGTCGTGCAGGTGGCAGACCCATCTCCCGGTCCCGCTCCTCACACCTTCTTGGTCTCGCCAAAGAGGGAGAATCTTCAGAAGATGATTCAAAAAACGTGCGCGCTACCCCTACTTCCCCGCCAGCAGGTACGGTGGTTCCTACTCCATTCGGAAATATCCATAGGAGCCAGTACATGCAGAAGCAACGCCTCTTACTTAAGATCGGGAGTAGGGGTAGTGAACCAGGAAGCTTTACATGGCCAAGAGGCATTGCTGTTGGGCCTGACAACAGCATTGTGGTTGCAGATTCAAGCAATCATCGAGTGCAGGTGTTTGACCAACAAGGCAAATTCATTAAAGAATTTGGTGCTTATGGCAGTGCAGAGGGCGAGTTTGATTGCCTGGCAGGTGTAGCTGTCAACAGGATTGGTCAATTCATCATTGCTGATCGTTACAATCACAGGATCCAGATCTTCGACCCTTCAGGCAACTTCTTACGATCCTTCGGCAGTCAGGGTGGTGGCGACGGACGGTTCTCCTACCCATGGGGGATAACCACTGATGCACTTGGGTTCATCTATGTGTGTGACAAGGAGAACCACCGTGTACAGGTGTTCCAGTCAGATGGCTCCTTTGTGGGCAAGTTTGGCTCAATGGGAAATAAGCCTGGTCAGCTTGAACACCCACACTACATTGCAGTCTCATCCACTAACAGAGTAATTGTCTCAGATTCCAACAATCACCGTATCCAGATCTTTGACATCAATGGCAAGGTCACAACCACCTTTGGGTCAGAAGGCAGTGATGAGGGGCAGTTTAAATTCCCAAGGTGAGTCTGAATGTACCTCTTCTTTGGTTTCCTCATGATGTGCAATCATATAGTAAAATGGTCTTACTAAAATTATGCAAGTCATTTTGACACAATGAAAGAAAAATATGGGAAATATAATTTGAGATACAGATGTGCTAGCAGGCCTGAGCTTATTGATCTCTTCACTGTTGAAAATAAATACAAGAATTAGCTGATATCCACTTGGTATCTGATATGAGTGATCCATAACTCAAAGGTTCAAATTACATATGATATACAACACTGTTTGTGATGTTGCCAAATTATACTGAAATTGCTAGACTTCTCTAAACTGAAATTAAGTATTCGTTAGAGTAAAGATAGCTTTCTGCCCTGGGAGAAAAACTTTAAATGTGAAAATTCTAAGTATTTTAATTTGGAAATATTATGTTGTTAAATGCTTTTACTGGACATTGTAATATGAATGCACTAAGAATTGGCAAAAGGAAGTGTATTATAGCAAATGATAATTGAATCATAACAAACACTCTATGGCAACAATGATCAGTTGGGCATTACAGCACAGCCCAGGTGTAGCACTTGCCATTGAAGTGCATTCATATTTAAATAACCAGCGACCTGTAAACCATGATCTCTAAAACATTTGACAAAATTGCTTTATTCTTAATTTTCAAGTGCATATGATTCTCTTCCAGGGACACCATTTACACAGCATCACTTGTTGACTGCAATGAGCATGAGGGTTTTTAATTTGAGATGGGTTTTCAGTTTTAGATATGAAACAAACTCATTGTCCTTGTTTTTGTGTTATAATCTTGTACATAAACTGAATTTCTTGCATCTCATCACTATCAGGGGTGTGGCAGTGGATGACCAAGGATACATCTTTGTGGCGGACAGTGGTAACAATCGTATCCAAATTTTCCACCCTGATGGAACCTTTCTGAGGGCCTTTGGATGCTGGGGGTCTGGTGAAGGAGAGTTCAAAGGTCTGGAGGGTGTGGCTGTCATGTCAAATGGCAACATCCTTGTATGTGACCGTGAGAACCACCGTGTCCAGGTCTTTTAAAACAGGTGAGAGTAGGAACAAGAATGTGCATGCCTAGTGCCTGCATTCTTCTGCTTGTAAAACTAGAACCTGTAGCATTCTTCTGTAAACTCTGTACCCTAAAACTTTTCATTTATGTAATTTCTCTTGTATAAGTTTTTTTTTCAACCAGAGTTGTTAGTTATCTAACAGTGATATCCAATGATGCATATATAATTTCTCCCTTTTGAAATTTCCACTAATTCTTGAATGGAGTCCAGATAAGTGAAAGCACTGTGTTCTTTCACTATAGCTTGTGTGATTTAGTGTTTTATGGAATAAAACTGCCTGACAGATGACTGAGGCTGCATGTCCAGAAATCATGAGTTGGCCTCATCTCCCACACAACAAGTACTGCTCCATGTGACAAAGGTTCAGGTAGGTCAGAATAATAACAGCTACTAAGTTTTTGTTAGTACAATGCCACTCAGGTTTTTCTTCTATCTGATGATGTAACTACTCATATATATATATATATATATATATATATATATATATATATATATATATATATATATATATATATATATATATATATATATATATATATATATAGTCAACTTTTGATTAACCAAGGGTTACGTTTCTGGAGACGTTATTCAAACATAATTTTCCCATAGAAAACAATGATAATAGGGGGGTTATGTTCCTGACTATTTCAGGGAATTTGTTACTCAAACCTAAAAAAAAAAAATAAATAAATAAATAAATGTGATTTGTCGTACAAGTTTATGTGCCAGGAATATTATCCCATATTCGTACATTTATCATTATTGTGTTTAACAAAATAAACCATGAGTATAATAATTTGGTGGTGGTTGGTAGCAATGTTTGTTTACTATACTTCATTCAGTTCAGCTGATTGAACCACACAGTCCAGACTACACTGCCTCACTATTCCACCATGGGCAACATGGAAAATTTTTACAAAGAGAACCAGCCCTAATACTGCTGTAGTGTGATTTATTAATAGATTTGGTGAGTCAGGAGAAAGTACTTGTAAATAAAAGCAAAGACGGCCATTTAAAGGCCTTAATTAACTCGGGTGAGAATCGCCTCTTTCAATTGTGTAGGCTATGAGAAGAGGAAAGTCCATCAGCTATCTACATAAATGAGTACTTATCAAGCCATAAAGACATACAACTGATTGTAAGCTAAGTAGAATATGAAAGAAAACTTAGATGATGGAGATGTGGTGACTGAAGGTGTATGTAGGTGTAAATGTAGATGCAGAGCTGTAGCCTTTGTAATGGCATCGTGACAATTATGTTGTGCCTCAGACCTGTTTGTTCACTAAAACTTTGTTATTATAGACGCACTACCAACAAGTTTCATGGATTCCACTCCTGAGTTTAATTCCAATCACAATTTTTGTAACGTAAGCTATTTGAGCGGTAAACTATATATTTTTATTTTTCTTAAGTCAATTAGTTCACAAAAAAAATAAAAATTATAGGAATTTGGCAAAAAATTTTAGGCAAAATTTATGCAAAGGTAATGATGAAAGAGTCTTGGTTCACCTTCACAGCGAAAGTAAATCCTGCCTAATCATTGCTTTCCTAAGCTGTGGGAAGGCAGCATTCGCTCTTAAGAATACTGATTTCTCCCAGATGGTATCCTTCAACTGATGAAAGTGGAAGGTAGTGTTTAAGAATCCGGGTGAGAGTATCTCAGTGCAGTTCCCGCCAGAAGCAGGATGAGTGCGCGTGACATCATGGAGTTGAGTTAACTTGCATTAAATTGAATTAATCACGTTATTTAACCGTGTCTCCTTTAATATCAAGTCATGTTAAATCAAAATTATGTCATTCAAACTTGCCCTAATTGAAAGTTGACTATTATATATATCATTGCATGCATTCAATGTGTCAAGTGTAATGTACCAGTTACCTGCAGTTATTTCTAGTATTTCTAAACACATGGATACTCATATAAAGGGGTCCTATCACCACCACTATATAATCTGAGCTCAGCAGAGAAATGTTCTGAAGAGTGAATTGTTTATTTAAATTCTTATGCACCCTTACCACTAGTTACTACTACCACTAGTGTACCACCATAATCTGGAAAAACTTCAAATTCAGTGTCTATTTTGTAGCTAGTCTCCTTACTAATAAAATGTTTTGTTTTAAGTAAAATAATTACATTTGAGTTTTAAAAAGTAAAAACTTTGTACTTATGTTCCAAAGTTTTAAAAATTAAGAACTGTACTGTGTTCCAAAAATTAAAGTTACTGATTATTGCCAGTTTGGAACCAATAGTATCAGCGATACCCACAACCTGATCTTGTTATCATGATAATGCCAACTTTGTGTACTACTGATATGACTACTATCATCCCCATTACCTTATTTTTCCAACATATTTTGTTGATCTTACAGGTGTTATTTAATGGAATTTTAAAGTAATATTTTTGTGGTCATATATTATCAAGGAATTATGTTGAGTATTTGCTGTTTTTCTTATTTAATTTTGTGTATCATTAGCAAATTTAAGATTGCCAATAGAGTTTGATATAAGTATATATCAGCAAAATCAATTTTATTCCAGATAAGAGAACATTTATAGGCATTATGTTATTCAAGCAAAGAAAACATCATTGCTTTTAAAGGATGAAATTTGAAATGTTAAATAGATTAATATCAATAAACTCATTACTGGTTCCATACTATGCTAGTACAAAAGTGTATAATACTGCCAAAGGTAAGTTTTTTCTTTGTGTGTGTGTGTGTGTGTGTGTGTGTGTGTGTGTAAGTATTACTGTACTTACTGTTTCTTTTTCCTCTCCCAGATCACACCATGGTGAAAACAGTATGGCCCCAGTTGAGTGTTTTAGTATCCTATGGCAGATGACCAGTTGCTGCCACAGCACCCCATAAGGATGAACTGCTGCTGCAGATCAGTTAACTTGAAAAAGTGATGAAAGGTTGCTGTCAACTTCTTTCTGGAACTTGCCTTGTGTTAAATTTCTGATCTAGTCGGGTTAAGCGGATTTTCTCTGTTAATTCGCTCATAACCTCTGGGAATATTCATTCTCTAATGGTTTGGGCTGTGTGGAGGGTGGGACTACTTGCTCCACACGCACGCGCACACACAGGCCTCAAACTTGTGATTACTAAGTTACAGTGATTACCAAGTTACAGAGCATGGTTTTTTTTTTCCATTTGGTTTAAATAGGTATTAATATGTTTGTAAATATGATTTTTTATGAATATATGGCAGCATTAGTGTTGAAGTGTAGAGCGTCTGCAAACTTGAAAAAAGATTCATGTTAGTAATGAGACTAAATTCAGTGTGAAACCTAGTCACTTGTGTCTCCTGTAGTACATTTTTTTGGTTTGAAGCTGTCAAGGTTACCAAACAGCGAGTGAGCCACAAAGCTTCACTCAGCCAGTAACTACCAAGTTATAGTGTTACCAATACTTGGTAACACTAGTCCCTTGTTAAAAACACTATTCTTAATCCTTGTGTACATGCATGTATCAGTTTGATTGACTGATCATGTTGCTAGTGTGTGGCAGCATCTTCAGTTTACAATGAGCCACAGGAAGTTTCACTCTACTGTGTTGATGGTCAGAAAAAAAGGATGAAACTTTCAATTTAAGAGTTAAGAAACTTCAGTGTAATTACTTCTCAAAGTAATCTATATATCAGTGTTGGATACATATCGTTGTTTGTAGCTGAATACTATTTTTTATTTATTTGGAGCAATGAAGTGAATTATTACACAAGTAGTAGACTGTAACAATAAAACACTTTAGAGGACACACACACACAACACACACACACACTAGCAAACCTTGAGGGAGGTGAATTGTGAGTCTTGTGAATGTTTCTGTTCAGCTTTGTGCTCTGCAGGTTGTAGAAGAGGCTGGGAACTACATTTTGTGACACTCTTGCTTCTACTCTTGTACTGTATTTTGTCAATTAAAAATTAATTAATCTTTTTGTAACAATTCCTTGCTTAAGAAGAAGTGTGTGTGTGTTTCGAGGGGGCAAAAGGGTTGGGTGTGTTTGGAGGTTGGGTGGGGGGACAGAAGGATTGTGTGTGTGTGTGTGTGTGTGTGTGTGTGTGTGTGTGTGTGTGTGTGTGTGTGTGTATTTACCTAATTGTAACATACGGGAAAGGAGCTATGCTTGTACTGTCCCGTCTCCATATCTACTAATGTCCAATTTTGTGTGTGTGTGTGTGTGTGTGGGGAGGGAGGCAGGCAGAAGGGATGGGTATGTGTGTGGAGGTGAAGGGTAGGCACAAGGGGTGGGTATGTGTGTGGAGGTGAAGGGTAGGCAGAAGGGATGGGTAGGGTATGTGTGTGGAGGTGAAAGGGGGGGGGCATAAGGGGTAGGTATGTGTGTGGAGGTGAAAGGGGGGGATTATTTAAGTGGGGACAGAAGGTGAGTGTGTGTTCACCACCTCCTCGGTCACCTGCTGGTCACCCAGCCAGTCTTCCCCATTATGGAGCGAGCTCAGAGCTCATAGACCAATCTTAGAGTAGGACTGAGATCACATCAACACACAACACACACCGGGAAAGCGAGGCCACAACCCCTCGAGTTACATCCCGTACCTATTTACTGCTAGGTGAACAGGGGCCACACATTAAGAGGCTTGCCCATTTGCCCCGCCGCATACCGGGACTCGAACCCGGCCCTCTCAATTGTGCTGACCACTACATTACACGGTGTGTGTGTGTTTTCCATCCACTATTGCAACCACCCTTCTTCAGATCTTTGGGTGGAAGACATAATACTTACTCTGAACAATTTTCCTAGAATTTGAGAAAATAAAATGATTTGGTAAAATGCTGCTGTTTTAATTCATTTGTGTCACTAGTCCTCTTTCCAATACTAGGACACTGACCAGTAAGTGTCATACCATAAAAGAGTAAATAGAAAATGGCATATACACTTGCAAGAGAGAGAGAGAGAGAGAGAGAGAGAGAGAGAGAGAGAGAGAGAGAGAGAGAGAGAGAGAGAGAGAGAGAGAGAGAGAGAGAGAGAGAGAGAGAGAGAGAGAATGGGGGGGGGTAGGTGTGATCCAACAAGATAAGACATTATTTATGGGAGAAAAAAAAATTACTATAAATGATTCCCTTGATACTTCCCTGATTATATTCTATACTTTAACACCTGCAGCATAATGAGCTACATTATAAAACTTCACTAAAAACATAAGAATACACACACACACTTTCCACTTAGTGTCCCCCACAATTTTAAATGGTTCACTACAAAAGGCCTTGTCTCTTGAGGTCATCAAAGGTTTTTCTGTTTACCACATTGCCCTGAGAGTCTTCATACTCCTCCTCTTGCTCAGACTGCCAACGTTCAGAGGTCTTCTGCACCTTGAGTTTCTCCCACAGCTTAAGGGCATCTTCAATCTGTGTCACATTGGCAAAGTGAGCAGTGTTAGGAATGCCAAGGCATCTCATGCCATGGGCATGGCGCCACTCAGCAAAGTGCCTCTGGAATGCCTTGGGGCCTTTGTAGGTGAAGTTACCGCAAATCTCACAGTTGTAGCTGATGTTGAGACCATGCAGCTTGTACAGCCAATATGGGATGGGCTTTCCATCCCATCCAAGAGGAAGGTTCTTAGGGTTGTAAGGCACCTCATCATCAGGCTCTTCCTCAGATTCTGAGGCTGATGCTTCTTCTTCCTCTTCCTCTTCTCCATCTCTTCTTGCCTGCTTCCGTTGTACATTCTCTTTAGTAGCAGCTCGCTGCTCACTCAGGATTTCGGTTAAGCGATAAACCTGAGCCTCCAGGTTGGCCAGCTCCTTGATCTTTTCTGTCTCTCGCCCTTTGGTCACTTTACCTGGTTTAGACTTGGCAAATAGAGATGGATCAAGCTCTTCTACTGACATACCCTTTGTACTGAACAGCCTTTGGGCACGTTCCTCCAGAGTACCACCACACTTGAGCCCCAGAGCCATAAGAGCTGATTTCAAACGATCTAATCCCAAGGACATAAGCTCCTCTGATGATGAGAAGGCTGAGAGATCCAGATGAGCTCCCATGGCTGCCAGTGCTCCACCTGTTTCCTTTGGCCAGCCTGGAAATCTGCAAAGAATATTTTTCAATGTGAATATCTGATGTAATACCATTAATAGCAATATTATAAGCAATAAGGTTTAAATGGATTGCATTATCACTATGCAAAAAGCCATACAGTAAAGTCTAAAACTTCTGAAGGCAGCAGAACTATTGGGCTGAAACATGTATAGTAGATGCGCAAGTGAATTATCCACCTGTTGACATCATATGTGAGTGCAAATGGATATAAGTGAGGAGAAACAAGGAAAAAAAGATAGGACTCCAACCAATGTTTTGGCAAAGGAGCCTATGTAAAAAAAAATAAATAATAATATATATTTTTTTTCCTCACTATAGGCATATTTTTACATGTACAGGGATTCAGGGTAGCTGTATTAGTGTATAATCTATGTAAGAATGTAAAATGGATGCATAAATAAGCATAGGAGGGAAGAGATAAGCAAAAATTATGAGGCTGAAAAGTATGTTTTGTGGAAGAGGAAGAGAGGGGGAGGCAGAAAATACCTCAATATTGTCACGGTGATAGGTGCACGGGTGTATAAAATATCTATGGATGCAGTATGGAAGTATGAGAATGTGTAAAGTAGGGAGTGTACAATCACAAACTCACACTGATGCCATTAAACAAACACCCACATGGTGTTACCATACAGTGCTGCTATACCCTTAGCTTTTCCATTTTTTATTCTTTTTAATAGAAAAAAAAATTGTAAATTCAGCTTTAACTCATCAGGTAGAAAAATTCTGCAAGTTTCAGGAATTTCCAAAGTTTTAGATTTCTAACTTTTGAACTTATACATTGCGGTAATGAGAAAGACGCTGAAGACATCAGTTACAGGAGAGGAATCTATAAGATGAAAACCTTTGATTTTGACTTTTTATTAATGAAAATTTTTGATTAATTGGAAAAAAAAAGACTTGCCATGATTTTGAGCAGAAAAATATAAAATGAATGAGAATCAGGTGATGGGAGGCTCAAGTATCTTCTGTGAGCTGCCTCTTTACTATGTATAGTATAAGACCAGTTTGGAAAGTTTATAAAATGTATGCCTCTATGCCAGATAGGATAATAAAATCATATAAAAAAAAATAAATAAAATTGAGGTACAGTTGGCTCCCTACTTGATGGAACACTTCACCTACCTATATTTCTATCAAAAGTGATACCTACCATCTTTTTTTCATGGCAGCAGTGACTGGTCAGCTGCTCTTGACGTACAGGGATTTCTCAAATTATGAGAGGGATACGTTCCTGAATGAATCACGTAATGCAAAGAATCACATTAAGTGAACATGATTACTGAACTAAACTGTACAGTAGAGCTGGGCAGGTTCACAATATATATATATATATATATATATATATATATATATATATATATATATATATATATATATATATGCAACCCCCACTTAACGAACGGGTTACATTCCTAAAAAAACGTTCGTTAAGCGAACTAATTATAACAAGTTTGACCCCCTGACTTGAACTTCCATTGAGAGTAAACAAAGCGAGAGTGCATCATAGTACAGTGAAAGGTTTAATGAAAATTATAATGTACACTAATGTATGTATGTATGTAAGTAACTTTATAATGTTGATGATATTAAATTTATGAAGGGAGGGAGAGTGGAGCGGAAAATACACTAGCTGGCAACATGTGGAATGTAAACAAAGGATGCGTCATTGTACCGCATACAAAACTTATATACCACATTTTCACAAGGCTTTCCATTTTATCCATTGCAGAGTAACGAGTTCAGGTGGTTCTTTTACCTTGTAAGGAAGATACAGTCTCACCAGCCTTCTTAATAGAGTCTGCTGACTTGAAAATAGTAGAAACTAGATGGAGTCAAGCCATGGTGGCGAGCAATGCTACTAGTTTTCTCGCCTCTCTCATGTCTGTGAATAATATCCAGCTTCATTCGAGAGTAAGAGCCTTTCTGGTCTTAGCAATGCTAGGCGACATTGCAAGGCTGGTTGCAGGGCGTTTTGGTGGCTTGTTGAGCTAGGGAAGACGAGCTGCTACTGGACACTGTTATTGTTTTGAGCTGAGAGCGGGGAAGGGTATGGGATTGAGTGGTGAGTGTGTTGTCCATGAGAGGCACTAGTGTATTCAAAAGCCTGTTGGCTTGCGTGATATGGCGGGGCTTTCAAACTTGGAAAAAATTGCCTGGATAAAATTTCGTTAAAGTGAGTTTGGTGTTCATTAAATGAGCAGATGGTAGCAAAAGGAAACGTTCGTTGTAGCAAAATTTTGTTGTGTGAACCTTCGTCAAGTGGGGGCTGCCTGTATATATATATATATATATATATATATATATATATATATATATATATATATATATATATATATATACAGTAAGATCCCGGGTTACGTCGGTCTCGAGTTACGTCAAACTCGTAGTTACATCAGTCCACTATGAGGCAATTTGAGATTAAAAAAATTGAAAATTTATAAATCGTAAAGAGCGGGATTTATTGTTATTGTTGGCCGCCAGGTGTCACTATTGGTTACCCGCCACACCACCCGGCTCACGCTTGAATACAATAACACCCTGCCTCAGTTCCACCACACCGTCGCCCCTGGCAAGTGTTATCCTACTTCTGCGTTTACTGACTCAAGTTCTTAGTATCTTGCTCAATGGCACCAAAGAGAAAACTCCTTAGTGACAGCAGTGATGCTAAGAAAAGTGATGCTAAGAAAAGCCCATTACCATGACAACGGAGAGGTTGACGACCTTGAGGGCTCGCGCACCCATCACATAACAACATAATAACAACTCCGGAGCCTTCGCCTGGGCCACACGACACTCGCAGCTCACTTGCACCATCTGCTGATCCCTATTACCCTTTCCTATTGCATTTCCTGCTCCGCTGCCGACACTTCTACTCCCACCGCACTGCACTACGCTACCAGCTGTCCGCCCTGGGCGTCACAACATTCGACCTGCCCACCCTCCTAGTGGCCTCAGGCGTCCACCCCTTTCGGCAACCTGCAGTCCTTCACGTTCGCGGCCCTAATCAACAACAAAAACAAGCTTGTGTTTCATATTCCTACATAGTTGTAAATAATATAACAATATAATCTTTTACTTACCTGAATGACCATAAACAATGATTGGTTGAAAACTTGATAATATGCTTTGAAATGTACAGAAACTTGAGTCACGTACAAAATCAACTTACGTCATGTTTCAGGAACATAACTCTGACATAAACCGAGACCTTACTGTGTATATACAGGCAACCCCTGTTTAACAAAGGGGTTACGTTCTTAAAAAACACTTTGTTAAGCGAAACTTCGTTAAGCGAACCGATTATAACAAGTTTAACCCCTGATTTGAACTTCCATTGAGAGTAAACAAAGCGAAAGTGCATCATAGTACAGTAAAAGGTTTAATGAAAGCAAAAATTATGAAGTTAAACATTTAGGTAGTTTAATTTGTCATTATAATGTACACTAATGTATGTATGTACGTAACTTTATAATGTTGATGATCTTAACTTTATGAAGGGAGGGAGAGTGAAACGAGAAATACACTAACCGGCAACCTGTGGAATGTAAACAAAGTGCGCATCATGGTACCGCATACAAAACTTATGTACCACATTTCCACAAGGCTTTCCATTTTATCTATTGTAGAGTCACGAGTTCTGGTGGTTCTTTTAGCTTGCAAGGAAGATGAGGTCTCACTAGCCTTCTTAATAGAGTCTCTTGACTTGAAAATAGTAGACAGTAGATGGAGTCAAGCCATGGTGGGAAGCAATGTTATTAGTTTTCTGGCCTTTCTCTTGTCTGTGATATAATACCCAGCTTCACTTCTAGAGTAAGACACTTCCTGGTCTTCTTAGGAACGTTAGGCCACATTGCAGGGCGTTTTGGTGGTAAGTTGAACTAAGGAAGATGAGCTGCTGGTGACGCTGTTATGTTTTGACAGGGCAGTGAGTGGTACGTGTGATCTTGATCTTGATCTTGATGCTACAGGTGACACAGAATTTCTTCTGAGTCAGGCCTTTGTATCGGCAGAGCCTGTGTTGTCCACGAGAGGCTTGATCTTGATCTTTATTCTACAGGTGTCTCAGGATTTCTCCTGAGGCAGGCCTTAGTACCAGCAGCTCCTGATGTATTCAAAAGCCTGTCAGCTTGCATGATACGGTAGGGCTTTCAAATTTGGAAAAAAAATTACCTGGATAAAACTTCGTTAAAGCGAGTTTTGTGTTCGTTAAACGAGCAGATGGTAGTAAAATGAAACCTTCGTTATAGCGAAATTTCGTTGTGTGAACCTTCGTTAAACGGGGGTTTCCTGTATATATATATATATATATATATATATATATATATATATATATATATATATATATATATATATATATATATATATATATATATATATATATATATATATATATATATATATATACCCTCGAAACAACGGACCTCCCATCAACGGATTTCGGAAACTACAGACAAATTCTGGAGTCCGGTTTAATCTACGGACGAATATTAAGATGCACTCGATTGTCCGTTCCCGGCAAATTATTGTCCGGTAGGTGGCGGGTCGGTCACGTCATCAGCTGTTGGTCGCCATGTTTTATCTTCAGTCCGTGTGTTTTCAACCAATAGCGAACATTGTCCATGCTCATGTCATCTATTTCAGGTTATTTGTTGTACTTAATGATTTGTAATACTGCTTGAATGATTTCTTAATGATTACACAGTATTTTACGTACATTTTATACAGTTTTTTATGTACTTTTGCAATCTACGGACAGGGTCATGCACGCATTTGTCCGTTGTTTCGAGGGTCAAGTGTGTGTGTGTGTGTGTGTGTGTGTGTGTGTGTGTGTGTGTGTGTGTGTGTGTGTGTGTGTGTGTATATATATATATATATATATATATATATATATATATATATATATATATATATATATATATATATATATATATATATATATATATATCTTACGCCAGTCCACTATAAGGCAATTTAAGATTTAAAAATTGAAAATTTTAAATCGAAGCGGGTTTATTGTTATTGTTGGCCGCCAGGCGTCACTAGTGGTTATCCGCCACACCGCCCACCTCACGCTTGAATACAATAACACTCACGCTTGAATACAATAACACTCTATGTACCTCAGTTCCACCACACCATCGCCCCTGGCAAGATTGTTCCTACATCTGCGTTTGCTGACTATCTTAGTATCTTGCTCAATGGCACCAAAAAGAAAACTCCTGAGTGATAGAAGTGATGCTAAGAAAAGGAAAACCATTACACTACAAGAAAAAGTGGACATAATTAAAAGACATGAGAAGGGAGGCAGCAGCTGTGTATAAAGGAGTGAAGAAGAAAATGGGAAGCCCGTTACCATGACAACGGGGAGGTTGACGACCTTGAGGGCCCACGCACCATGCAACAATAACAACTCCGGAGCCTTCGTCTGGGCCACACGACACTTGCAGGTCACTTGCACCGTCTGCGCCTGTCTGCTGATCCCTATTGCCCTTTCCTATTGGATTTCCTGCTCCGCTGCCCACGCTTCTACTCCCACCGCACTGCACTACGCTCCCAGCTGTCCACCCTGGACGTCACAACATTCGACCTGCCTACCCTCCTGGCGGCCTCAGGCGTCCACCCCTCTGGCAACATGCAGTCATTCGCATTCGCAACCCTAATCAACAACAAAAACAAGCTTGTGTTTCATATTCCTACATACTTGTAAATAATATAACAATATAACCTTTTACTTATATAACGCTTCTACTCCTACCGCACTCCACAAAGCTCCCAGCTGTCCCGCCCTGGGCGTCACAACATTCGACCTGCCCACCCTCCTGGCAGCCTCAGGCCGCCCCTCTCGGCAACCTGCAGTCCTTGGCGTCATGGCCCTAATCAATATATTCCTACATAGTTGTAAATAATATACCAATATAACAATATAACCTTTTACTTACCTGAATAACCAAAAAAAATGATTGGTTGAAAACTCGATAATATGCTTTGAAAGTACAAAAACTCGAGTTACATACAAAATCGACTTACGTCATGTTTCAGGAATGTAACTCTGACATAACTCGGGACCTTTCTGTGTATATATATATATATATATATATATATATATATATATATATATATATATATATATATATATATACGTAACTCTTGATTTATGCGTGTTTAATTTACGTGTTTTTGTTGATATGTGACCGAAAAAATATTATAATTAATAAATTTGCACAATCGGTTTGCTTATACAGGCAACCCCGACTTAACGAAGGGGTTACGTTCCTAAAAAATCTTTTGTTAAGCGAAACTTCGTTAAGCGAACCAATTATAACAAGTTTGACCCCTGACTGAACTTCCATTGAGAGTAAACAAAGCGAGAGTGCATCATAGTACAGTGAAAGGTCTAATGAAAGTAAAAATGATGAAGTTAAACATTTAAGTAGTTTAATTTAAGACTAAGTCATTATAATGTACACTAATGTATGTATGTAAGTAACTTTATAATGTTGATGATCTTATATTTATGAAGAGAGGGAGAGTGGAGCGGAAAATACGCTAGCTGGCAACCTGTGGAATGTAAACAAAGAGCGCATCATTGTACCGCATACAAAACTTATGTGCTACATTTTCACAAGACTTTCCATTTTATCCATTGCAGAGGCACGAATTCAGGTGGTTCTTTTAGCTTGCAAGGAAGATATGATCTCACCAGCCTTCTGCTGTCTTGAAAATGGTAGACAGTAGATGGAGTGAAGCCATGGTGGGAAGAAATGCTATTAGTTTTCTTGCCTCTCTCGTGTCTGTGAATAATATCCAGCTTCACTTCGAGAGCAAGAGACTTCCTGGTCTTCTTAGCAACGCTAGGCGACATTGCAGGGTGTTTTGGTGGCATGTAGAGCGAGGGAAGACGAGCTGCTGCTGATGCTGTTATTGTTTTGAACTAGCGGAGTGAGTGGTGCACGTTTTGTCCATGAGAGGCGCTGGTGTATTCAAAAGCCTGTCGGCTTGCGTGATATGGCGGGGCTTTCAAACTTGGAAAAAATTACCTGGATAAAATTTTGTTAAAGCGAGTTTGGTGTTTGTTAAACAAGCAGATGGTAGTAAAACGAAACCTTCGCTGTAGCAAAATTTTGTTTTGTGAACCTTCGTTAAGCGGGGGTTGCCTGTACATGATTTGGACTACATCCCGCATCCCCCCTATTATCTATTGTTTTTTATGAGAATTGCAAGTTTGTTTTACATGAATTTTAAAATATGCGATGCCTCTTGGAACACATCTATCGTGTAAATAAAGAGTTACCTGTATATACAGGCAACCCCCACTTAACGAACGTTCACACAACAAAATTTCGCTACAATGAACGTTTCCTTTTACTACCATCTGCTCGTATAACGAACACCAAACTTGCTTTCACGAAATTTTATCCAGGTAATTTTTTCCAAGTGGACAAAATGCACACTACTCACTCCCCTTCCCTTCCCGCTCCTAGTTCAAAACAAAAACAGGGTCCGGCACCAGCTCATCACCTCACGCTCAACATGCCACCAAAACGCCCTGCAACCAGCCCTGTAATGTTGCCTAGCATTGCTAAGAAGAAAAGGAAGTCTCTTACTCTCGAAGTGAAGCTGAATATTATTCAAAGACACTAGAGAGGCGAGAAAACTAATAGCATTGCTCGCCACCATGGCTTGACTCCATCTGTCTCTACTATTTTCAAGTCAGCAGACTTTATTAAGAAGACTGGTGAGACCGTATCATCCTTGCATGCTAAAAGAACCACCCGAACTCGTGACTGCAATGGATAAAATGGAAAGCCTTGTGGAAATGTGGTACATAAGTTTTGTATGCGGTACAATGATGCGGCGTTTGTTTACATTCCACAGGTTGCGGCTAGTGTCTTTCCCGTTTCAATCTCCCTCCCTTCATAAATTCAACATCATCAACATTATAAAGTTACTTACATACATATATTAGTGTACATTATAATGACTTAAATTAAACTGCTTAAATGTTTAAATTCATAATTTTTACTTTCATTAAACCTTTTACTGTATTATGATGCACTCTCACTTTGTTTACCTTCAATGGAAGTTCAAGTCAGGGGTCAAACTTTTTATAATTTGTTCACTTAACGAAAATTCACGCAACGAAAGTTTTTTTTAGGAACGTAACCTGTTCATTAACCCGTAAGAGGTCAGCATTCATTTACATACCATTTACTCATCCAGGTCACCAAAAATTGTTTTTCCATTTTTGATCCCATATAACTCAAAATGTTTATAAAAGTACAAAAAAAAAAGAGTTAAAGTTAGAAATTACCATTTTTAAATGTCCTGCTGGGACTTTAAATTTGGCTCATTCAGCGATGCTGCCAGACGTACGATTTTGATATATGGCAACATTTCCTTTTTTCTGCATTTTACAGATTTTTTTTTCACCAACAAAATAAATATGTTTGAAATGAATAATTCTTGATAAAGAGACGCATACTTTTGTATAAAATATATTAAATCCATAAAACAAGAGCACTTGATCAAAAGTATTTTTTTTTTATTCTTCTTACACTATCCAAGCTTCTCAATATTGCAGCAGGGTATGATGTTCTACAAAGCAGGGCTTGATGCACAAAGCTACATCACACTCATGACAGCAATATTGAGTGTTTGCACTTTTATTTCTTAGCTTGACACATCAAAATTATAAACTTGCAGCTCCAAATTTGACCCATCTATCCAGTCCCATCTGCTGTCAGGTCTAATTAGGTCAGGTGTAGGAGGTACCCTTCCCCTCCCTCTTCAAAGTGGTGTTTTGCGGTGGGTAGACAATAAGGTATGCCGCGTGTATTGTCACTGCCTGGCTGCTGCGTGATTGTACTGGAGTCAAGGTCATCATATACTTATCATCACCACCATCTTCACTTGGGACAGCAGATGACTGTTGCCTTACACTTGAAGATAGCCTACACTCCTTTCTCTTTTTTTCTTGTGTTGGGTGCATAAAGCCAGTTAGACGTGTCAGAAGAGGAAGATGTATGTAACGGCCCAGGAGTGGGAGAAGGAGTGTGTGGTGGTGGAAACACGCCAAAGTATTGTGCCTCAAGCTGTTCATCTTCCTCCTCCATTTCCTGATCAAAAACATAATCAGGATCAGCATAACTGTCATCAGTGCTGATGTCACTGTTGTCATCAAAAATATCTTCCTCAAAAGATAATTATTCAGCAATTTCTGCGGAAGTTAGAGAGCGGGGACGCCTGCCTGCCATCGTGACTCAGTCAGAGACAAGTGAGGGGCTGAGAGGTGAGTGGCAGGACGCAGTGGTCAATCAGGATGGAGGGGGTGAGTGGGTGGCCTGCCCAGTTACCAGAAAAAAGGGAAAATGTGCTGATATATGCTAGACACCTCAACAAACATAATTAGTGTCGCTAGAGGGAATTTCAAATGTATAGGAAGCGAAAAAGAGACGAACATACTTGTACGTGATTGACCACAGAGAGTAACCGCGGATTTCACGTACATGTACGTGCTTGACCTCTTAAGGGTTAAGCAGGGGGTTGCCTGTGTGTGTGTGTGTGTGTGTGTGTGTGTGTGTGTGTGTGTGTGTGTGTGTGTATATATATATATATATATATATATATATATATATATATATATATATATATATATATATATATATATATATATATATATACAGTAAAGTCCCGGGTTATGTCGGTCTCAAGTTACGTCAAACTCGTAGTTACGTCAGTCCACTATAAGGCAATTTAAGATTAAAAAAATTGAAAATTTATAAATCGTAAAGCGGGGGATTTATTGTTATTGTTGGTCGCCAGGCGTCACTAGTGGTTACCCATCACACCGCCCGCCTCACACTTGAATACAATAACACCCTAACTCAGTTCTACCACACCATCGCCCCTGGCAAGTGTTATCCTACTTCTGCGTTTACTGACTCAAGTTCTTAGTATCTTGCTCAATGGCACTAAAGAGAAAACTCCTTAGTGACAGCAGTGATGCTAAGAAAAGGAAAACCATTACGCTACAAGAAAAAAAGGACAAAATTAAAAGGCATGAGAAGGGAGGCAGCAGCTGTGTGAGGGGGTGAAGAAGAAAATGGGAAGCCTGTTACCATGACAACGGGGAGGTTGACAACCTTGAGGGCTCGCGCACCCATCACAACAATAACAACTCCGGAGCCTTCGCCTGGGCCACACAACACTCGCAGCTGACTTGCACCATCTGCGCCTGTCTGCTGATTCCTATTGCCCTTTCCTATTGCATTTTCTGCCCCGCTGCCCACGCTTCTACTCCCACCGCACTGTACTACGCTCCCAGCTGTCCACCCTGGGCGTCACAACATTCAACCTGCCCACCCTTCTGGCGGCCTCAGGCGTCCATCCCTCTCTGCAACCTGCAGTCCTTCGCATTAGTGGCCCTAATCAACAACAAAAACAAGCTTGTTTCATATTCCTACATACAGGCAACCCCCATTTAACGAAGGGGTTATGTTCCTAAAAAACACTTCGTTAAGCGAAACTTCGTTAAGCGAACTGATTATAACAAGTTTAACCCCTGATTTGAACTTCCATTGAAAGTAAGTAAAGCGAGAGTGCATCATAGTACAGTAAAAGGTTTAATGAAAGTAAGAATTATGAAGTTAAACATTTAGGTAGTTTAAGTCATTATAATAATACTAATGTATGTATGTATGTAACTTTATAATGTTGATGATCTTAACTTTATGAAGGGAGGAAGAGTGAAACGGAAAGACACTAACCGGCAACCTGTGGAATGTAAACAAAGTGCGCATCATTGTACTGCATACAAAACTTATGTAGCACATTTCCACAAGGCTTTCCATTTTATCCATTGTAGAGTCAAGAGTTCAGGTGGTTCTTTTAGTTTGCAAGGAAGATACGGTCTCACCAGCCTCCTTAATAGAGTCTGCTGACTTGAAAATAGAGACAGTATAATATGGAGTCAAGATAGTGGCCAGCACTGCTATAGTTTTCTGGCCTCTCTCATGTCTGTGAATAATATCTAGCTTCATTTGGAGAGTAAGAGACTTCCTGGTCTTCTTACGAACACTAGGCCAATTGCAGGCCGTTTTGGTGGTAAGTTGAGCTAGGAGAGATAAGCTGCTGCTGAGGCTGTTATGTTTTGACTGGGGAGTGAGTGTTGCGCGTGTTGTCCACGAGAGGCTTGATCTTGATCTTGATCTTTATTCTATAGGTGTCCCAGGATTTTTCCTGAGGCAGGCCTTAGTACCAGCAGCTCTTGGTGTATTCAAAAGCCTGTCAGCTTGTGTGATATGGTAGGGCTTTCAAATTTTGAAAAAAATTACCTGGATAAAACTTTGTTAAAGCGAGTTTGGTGTTCGTTAAACGAGCAGATGGTAGTAAAATGAAACCTTCGTTGTAGCGAAATTTCGTTGTGTGAACCTTCGTTAAACAGGGGTTGCCTGTACTTGTAAATAATATAACAATATAACCTTTAACTTACCTGAATGACCATAAACAATGATTGGTTGAAAACTCCATAATATGCTTTGAAATGTACGGAAACTCGAGTTACGTACAAAATCGACTTACGTCATGTTTCAGGAACGTAACTCTGACGTAAACCGAGACCTTACTGTATGTATATATGTATATATATATATATATATATATATATATATATATATATATATATATATATATATATATATACAAGTAACTCGATTGACGCGTGTTTGATTTACACGTTTTTGTTATAATGTGACCCAAAAATATTATGATTAATTTAATTTGCACGATCGGTTTGCTTATACGCAATTTGGCCCAACCACATTTTCAAACTGAGCGCCAGACACAATTTCAAACCGCGCACTAGAGAGTTCCGCAGCCGGCCGATAGGTGGGAGCTCCGGGGCCGGATCCAAGAAGCAGGTTGTTGTCTATGTTGGTACAGACAACCTCCATAGCAACCTCCTGCTCACATACCAACCTTCGTAAAATAGCATCCACAAAAATTTGTTGCTGTTGGCGGGTGGAGGTAGGTAGCTCGCCTAAAAGTGCTCATTGGCTGCCAGGAGCTGGATCCAAGAAACTTTAACAACGTCAGAGCAACCTCCTGCCGCGAAATGGCATCCGTGAACGCTTGGCGGGACGGTAACAAGGTTGCCATCAGATTGCTCTCAGGTTGCTGGGGGTGTTACTGTCTTATATATGCATTCATGTTCACATAACAACATTTCTATTAGCTTTTTACAAATCTTGCACCCAAGAAAGGATTGTTTTGTAATGCATAAAGTGAAATCTTACATGGAATACCAAAAAATAAAGCAGAGATGAGAGCGGCCACAGACGAGGCGGAGACTCGTTGCGACTCGGCCGCTTCTTCTTCTTCTTGTGACCCTTTTAGCTTGCGTTTTGCTTTCACCATGATATTAAATTTATGTTTCCACTCCGCTATTGCCTGCTATAATGGATATCATATCTTAGTATTCATATACGCTCATGCCATGAGGATAACCTCGACTCTGTGGCACTGAGTGATAGTGAATTATTAATGAAATACCACGGTATTTCATTAGTAATTCACTTATCACTCAGTGCCACGGAGTCGAGGTTATCCTCATGGCATGAGTGTATATGAATACTAAGATATGATATCTATTATAGCAGGCAATGGAGGAGCTAAAAGGGTCACAAGAAGAAGAAGCGGCCGAGTCGCAGCGAGTCTCCGCCTCGTCTGTAGCCGATCTCATCTCTGCTTTATTTTTTGGTATTCCATGTAAGATTTCACTTTATGCATTACAAAACAATCCTTTCTTGGGGGCAAGATTTGTAAAAAGCAAATAGAAAAGTTGTTTTGTTAACATAAATGCATATATAAGACAGTAACACCCCAGCAACCTGAGAGCAATCTGATAGCAACCTTGTCACCGTCCCGCCAAGTGTTCATGGATGCCATTTCGGCAGGAGGTTGCTCTGACGTTGTTAAAGTTTCTTGGATCCAGCTCCCGCTCTTCTCATGCCTCATTTGCAGTCTGCCAGCACTGAGTACAGACGGAATCTCTTCAATCTGCCTATAATTCACCAAGATGGCCCCAAAACATCCTTTATCTTCTGTATGTCGGGTTATTTTTGATAAGCGGATTTTTGATAAAGTGGTAAAGCTCAGAGGAAGATGGTGAATGACTGTGGTGTGAGTGGTGAAGGCAGTGACGCAGTGAGTGTTTTGTTTGCATATTCTTTGTTTTGTTGTTTTCTCTTATTATTTCTTGGTTTTCCCTTTACTTTAAATACACTTCTAGTATTTAGAATGGTAAATAATAAAAACATGTTAATTTAACCAAATAAAAAAGTATTTTGTATGAATTTTTTGGACAACATCCGGCATCCCCCCCTATTATGTATTGTTTCTTATGAGAATCACATGTTTGTTTTACGCAAATTTTGATATATGCGATGCCTTTTGGAACGCATCTATCATGTAAATCGAGTTACCTGTGTATATATATGTATATATATATATATATATATATATATATATATATATATATATATATATATATATATATATATATATATATATATATAATACTGGAGGGTTTGTGCTTAAGGTAGGTCTGTACATTATGTCCTGTGTTAAGTCCCATAATACATAAACAGAGAGTGGAAATGACGAGACAAAGTTAAATTTTTCCGCCAGTACCTTTCCACCATTGTGTGCGCGCCAGAGAGAACTAGGCAATATGTTATCCACCGTAAGTGAGGTACGTTGTGGTCCGCTAACAGTTTCAACAGTACACACGAATGTCAGCGTTAGTCAATGCGCCACCTATTTTCATACAAAATTAGCATAACCTGTCAATGAATCCATCGTTATTATTATTAGGGAGGTGGGGGCGTAGTGGATAAGGCAATGGGCGTGGGATAGGACAGATGTCCATTCGTAGGTTCAAATCCCAGCACATACCACTTTGAAGCTATGCCATTTGTCAGGTGGTTTAAAGTTACCTATATGTCACCATGATACCGAGGTTCTAGGTGGTTACACCAAAGATGCGCATGGGTAGTGATATAGGCCTGGGTGTCAAATGTCTAGTCTCAACAAATGAAGTATTGTGTGGGTATCACGTAAGCCCTCCATAAAACGCCCTTGCAGGGTAGCATACCAACCACAGTGGGGCATTACTAGGCTATAGTAAAACTAAATTGTATTGGCCTACAGGGTGAAGGTGTTCATCCATGCCACGTTGCCATATCTTTCATTAATTCAAGGAAAACAGAATAACAGTTTTCTATTAAATTTAATGCATGATTTCACAAAAAGAAAAAAAAAGGTGGGTGGGGACACAAGTGATATGAAGATCTCTGCAAGTGATCATGTCAGAAGTAAATAAATATAGTAAGGGTGCTGGTTATAAAAGTGAATATGAGACTGGTAATTTACATATTTCCTGTTATGTCCTCTCGAGATATCCAGCCTAACATAATGAGTAGTGAGAAGAAACATAAGATGAGAGCATTTAATTTTAGTTATTGCCTCAAGCTCCACTTATTTATTGAACATCATTGGATGCAGAAACTTCTTTTCCTTAGTGTGGCTGTACAACACGCAGTAAGATGGGGAAACATTAGTGTGTACTTTCATTGTGGTGGCTAGAAAGTGAGTCAATTTGCATGTGAGTGTCTGCCTGGTGACCTGACTTCCCCCTTTCCCAGGGAAAAAATATAAAGCTAGTCTTTCTTTTTTTTTTTTTTTTCTTTTACTTTTACTCCTTGACAGGCAAGAGGAATTACTAACTACTTAATGAGAACAATTTTGATAGCTTGTGGATAAAAATACAAAACTAAAGACACCTAGCGCGATAACCCAACATAACAGTAGGTGCACTGAGCCGTCCTAACCTTCCTTCACTTACAGTACTCCATGCTGAGAAACTGCAGCAATAGAGGGCAGTGCAGTATCTGCCATCATAGCAGATACAATTTTAAACTACTGGTAAAACTTTCGTGGTCGTATTCCAATCTGGAGGTTTCGTAGCCAAACCCAAGTTTAGAAAAAAGCAGGGGTTTAATTTTGCAGTCTCCGGTAGCACTGACGCATAGAAGCAAGGTTAACCTGTCTGTCATGGGCTTGTGTCCAGGCAAACACTTCTCTTCCTTTGTTATAGATCATGTTTCGCAGTTTTTTTTTTTTTCCAAAACAGTCCAGTTTCATCACAATTAAAGATCTGTTGTGGGCTTAAGTGTTCTTTATCCACAAATTTTGTAAATTCAGGCACAACTTACTCAGTGGCAACTCTGTCAGCACTTGTGGCCTCGCCGTACCTCAAAATGGTATGAATTCCAGTTCTTTTCTTGAAATTCCCAAACCACCCTTTAGCTTGTGCTAACTCAGGAAGTTTGATGAGAAACACACAAAATAGCCTGTATTCACATAGTGATTACACTTGGAAATTCAATAAACAAGTGAACAAATGGTGTTCTGCCCACAAACAACTCTTCCTCTTTGCAATGCAAAAACCCAGAAGTCTCTATGTGCTATGGTTACCAAAATATCACAGGTTGAATGAGGTGGTATCATTGGTGTATATGGCCTTGCGTCAGATCGAGTTCAGCGGCCTTGGCTAGAACGATAGAAAACGGGCCCCTTGTATCCTCTCTCTCTCTCTCTCTCTCTCTAAATCAATCAATCAAAATGTTCGCAAAGTGATCTAATTTGTATATTTTTGCAAAAAAAATATATAAAATACACACAACAGGAGTTGCCAGTGGTGGTGGTGGAATGTCCTCTCCCCCAGTGGTTGAACCTCCTATATCTGTATCAGAGCCCAAAACATCACTATCTTCGCTCTCTATTATTGTAGAAACTGTTAATTCCAAAGCCCTTCTGATACCACTCTCATTCAAAGGTTGTCTCCCCGCAACATGGCGAGAGACCCAAGGTGTAGAAGTAAGGCGCGCAGGAGGTGACGGAATAGGACACCGTGAAATCACTGTCGCTCCCACCATCCATTGTGGAAGTTGGTGACACAGTGATGTATAGCATAAGTTTACTCATGATGAGTGTTGCCAGCTCAAAAAAAAAAAAAAAAAAAAAAAAAAAAAAAAAAAAAAAGCCAAAATATAGCCCAAAAATGCTTAAACTTATATTGACATGCACCGAGTCTTGTGTGATGAACGTCTATTAATGTGTCCCGAGTTTTAGTGGTTAAAATCATTATTGGAGTCAGATGTGGTATCAGAAATAAGATCACGATGCAGCAGCCTAGCCTTCGCACAAATTATGCCCTCTGACAAAGAATCACCAGCCATCTGCCTTTGGTTTATCCAATCAACAATTTTTCCATTTCTTCCAATGCCACAGGTCGCTTAAATTGCCTTTTTACACCAATCACCACATCAGCTCTTTTAATGAGCTCTGTCTTCTTCAGTATTGTGGTGACTAAATTTAGCCATACAGTACTCAACTGCAAAATCTGTTATTCTTTCTCTTTTCTCGTATTTATCGATAATCTCCTTTTTACTTTCGATGGTTATCACTATATTCTTTCTTGTAGGCTTATTCTTACCACTAACAAGCCTCTTCGGTGCCAGTGTAAGCTTCTAAATGCAAAAAAAAAAAAAAAATAGCTGCAGAGAGAAAGCACAGGACAATGTTACTCTTACGACATCAAAGGATCAACTGGCTGCGGTGGCCCAAAGGGGCGCGTAGGACAGCGGGAAAGGAGAGACCCGTTGTTTACAGCCATGTGGACGGACGTTCGACTAATAGGTATTTTTTCGAGTATTAAGTCGAACTTTTGCGTTCGACTACTGAAAAATTTGACTATTTAGACGTTCGAGTATTGAGTCTCCGCTGTATGTATATATACAGTAAGGTCTCGGTTTACGTCAGAGTTACGTTCCTGAAACATGACGTAAGTCGATTTTGTACGTAACACAAGTTTCCGTACATTTCAAAGCATATTATCGAGTTTTCAACCAATCATTGTTTATGGTCATTCAGGTAAGTTAAAGGTTATATTGTTATATTATTTACAACTATGTAGGAATATGAAACACAAGCTTGTTTTTGTTGTTGATTAGGGCCACGAACGCGAAGAACTGCAGGTTGCCGAGAGGGGTGGACGCCTGAGACCGCCAGGAGGGTGGGCAGGTTGAATGTTGTGACGCCCACACGGCGGACAGCTGGGAGCGTAGTGCAGTGTGGTGGGAGTAGAAGCGTGGGCAGCGAGGCAGGAAATGCAATAGGAAAGGGCAATAGGGATCAGCAGACAGGCGCAGATGGTGCAAGTCAGCTGCGAGTGTCGTGTGCCCCAGGCGAAGGCTCCGGAGTTGTTATTGTTGTGATGGGTGTGCGAGCCCTCAAGGTCGTCAACCTCCCCATTGTCATGGTAACGGGCTTCTCATTTTCTTCTTCCCTCCCTCACACAGCTGCTGCCTCCCTTCTCATGTCTTTTAATTATGTCCTCTTTTTCTTGTAGCATAATGGTTTTCCTTTTCTTAGCATCACTGCTGTCACTAAGAAGTTTTCTCTTTGGTGCCATTGAGCAAGATACTAAGAACTTGAGTCAGTAAATTCAGAAGTAGGATAACACTCTTGCCAGGGGCGATGGTGTGGTGGAACTGAGGCAGGGTGTTATTGTATTCAAGCGTGAGGCAGGCGGTGTGGCGGACAACCACTAACAATAACAATAAATCCCGCACTTTACGATTTATAAATTTTATATTTTTTTAATCTTAAATTGCCTTATAGTGGACTGACATAACTACGAGTTTGACGTAACTCGAGACCGACGTAACCGGGGACCTTACTGTATATATATATATATATATATATATATATATATATATATATATATATATATATATATATATATATATATATATATATATATATATATATATATATATATATATATATATATATATATATATATATATATATATATATATATATATATATATATATATATATATATATATATATATATATATATATATATATATATATATATACAGTAAAAGTCATTAAATCCGGAACCTTATAATCCGGAAAATTTGAAAGGCTGAGTTCAATATGTAAAAAATAAAAAATAATAGTAATAAATATATGATAATAATAGCCGAAACCGAACATGTCATCACCGACATTTAGTTTAACACAAACTCGTGAGAGAATAATATTTGGAGGTATTATAAGTAGTGTTTTATGTTTCTGTAGGTGATGTGCGTGCGTGCGTGTGTGTGTGTGTTGCGGAGTCCTGTTATCTGCATGGGTGGTCCAGCTAGTGTACGCTCAACGCTGGTGACGTGATTGGCTGGCGTATGATGTTGAAGGCCTTCCTTTCTTTTTGTTTCCCTTTATCAGAAATCAGTAAATGTTTTATGTTATGAAATGTGTTTTGTATTATACTTAAAATTATTTCATAAAGTGTGACATAAGTATTGTGGACTGTATACATATTATGTGGGGTACAGTACAGTACAATCACTCAAACTTCTCAGTATATGTGGATGGTGGAATAGTCTACGTAAAATAGTGAAATCACCTACACAAATACAAGTTGACAAGTAGGAAAAGAGCAATCATCACATATGGGCCTCCATAATGGCTGGAAAGGCCCATGCCACTCCCCACATAGTCTGGCAAATCTTCAAGAAAAAAAAAGCCTACGTAAATCTTGTGTGGTGTGGTGAGGAAGTACACAGTGGACTGGTGGTAGTAGCAATCCCTGTACGATGTTATGACAGTACTACAAAGAGATTAGCAAGTTGGGGTTAGTTTAGTGGGGTTTACATAGTACCCTCAAGATTTTAATCTTACTTTCACAGCCTTACTATCTTACAATCCGGAAAAATCATAGAACCCGGAATGCCTGAACCTTCCATGACTTCCGGATTTCAGGACTTTTACTGCATATATATATATATATATATATATATATATATATATATATATATATATATATATATATATATATATATATATATATATATATATATATATATATATATATATATATATATATATATATATATATATATATATATATATATATATATATATATATATATATATATATATATATATATATATATATATATATATATATATATATATATATATATATAAATACAGTCAAACCTCACACACAAATTAAGACACGAAACTCGTGTATACACGAATCGGTAAAATATCCCATATTTCGCCGAGCACGACTTTGACTCGCGATTGCACGATTTGGTCTCCATTTGAATCTCCCGCTGGTCCTGGTGGATGCACTTGACCTTCCCTCCCAAGCGTCTTGGACTCTTCGTAATTTGCTGAAAGTCATGGAAGATGCAACATCCCTCTTCACTGAAACAGATCCCATCCTGGAGAGGAGCATTACTGTATTTTATGGCTTGTAAGACGCTGCATCTTGGAAGACGCACCCTAATATTTGAAAGAACTTTCTAAGAAAAAAAAGTCATTGTCATACATGAACGCATTCACCATATACCCAACCACTGAACACAAAAACATCAGAAGCAAGGAGTCTGCAAGACGCTATTGTTTCACCACTCATTACAAATTTGCTGGAGCACTCACCAAAAATTAAAAATATGTAAATAAAAACACCACAGGTAAATACATATACACAGTGAAACAGTCCATCTCTTCTTGTTTTAGTGGCAGGCGACAGCATGTTTTGGACCTGTTGTTTACATTTCGGAATCACTTGTCCGATCGCTGAAACCGAACATGTCAGTGCTGCAGTTTGTATTTATTTTATTTTGCAGTCGTGCTTCATAGGCTTTATCAATGTGAATACAATTCACAAGTGGAGTTTTGACTCTTGCTTGAATGAGTAAGCCACTTGGATATTCTATTAATAAAGGTATAAAGGCACCTGGCATGATGTGTGTGCGTTCATGTGCATGTATGTGTGTGTTGCAATGAGACAAGGGAGCGGCCCGTTTTCGCCACACGCTGATTAGGCTGCAGGAAGGATTATGGTATTGTAAATACTTGTAACACCTAAGTACTGAGTTTACATAATTTAAAAGGCTAAATTAAATTATACTTAAGCTAACATCATAATGTAATGACTCAACATACAAATCCAGGTCGCTATCTGTCAAGTGTCCAAGCTCACTTGAGGTTGGATGCTGCCTTACAATACAACATTCATCTTGGAAGACGCACTAGTATTTTTCAGGGTATTTTTTAGGAAAAAAAAGTGCGTCTTGTAAGCTGTAAAATACAGTAAGTTCAAGAGGGGTGTTGAGGAGCTTCTTTTGCCCTACAAGGAGACTTTATGCCATATGGAAGCATCTGCCAGTCAGAGGCCCATCACTTCATATTTCAAGCCCTCTCCAACCAGCAAATAAACTAAAGGTACTAGTACTATAATTTAATAAAATGTGTGCTTGGTACTTCATTTATTGTTTTTTTTCAGCCTTTTTGATAATAAAATTTTGGGGGGGAGGATTTGGGAACATAATCCCCATTTTTCCATAGCGCCTATTATTCGCTGAACACGAATCATAATTTTTACTTTTGTTAACCCTTAACGTATGATGATCGTTTCTGGACGATTGTAGCATAGTGCGCAGAGAGGCAGAGATCGTTCTGAGAATCATGATTTTTCCACGCTAAACGTTTGAATCTCTCCCCCTCACTATTGGTCCTAGGGCAAGTGGAGGTATCTGGCATCTTTCTCATTCACCTCCTCGAGCCTTGAGACATATGTTCCCACACAATAGGTCATCTTTTCCCATTGCGAGGCAACGGTACTCCAAGTGATATTATGTCTTCTTCTTGTGACCCTTTTAGCTTGGCGTGTTGTCTTTCCCCATGATATTTGTTTCCACTCCTCTATTGCCTGCTATAATGGATATCATATCTTAGTATTCATATACGCTCATGACATGAGGATAACCTCAACTCCTTGGCACTGAGTGATAGTGAATTATTAATGAAATACCACGGTATTTCATTAGTAATTCACTATCACTCAGTGCCACGGAGTCAAGGTTATCCTCGTGGCATGAGCGTACATGAATACTAAGATATGATATCCATTATAGCAGGGAAGAGAGGAGTGAAAACATAAACATAATGATGAAAGTAACACGCAAGCAAAAGGGTCACAAGAAGCGGCCGAGTGGCCACGAGTCTCCCGCTTCATCTGTGGCTGATCTCATCTCTGCTTTAATTTTTGGTATTCCATGTAAGATTTCACTTTATGCATTACAAAACAATCCTTTCTTGGGGGCAAGGTTTGTAAAAAGCTAATAGAAACGTTGTTTTGTGAATATAAATGCATATGTAAGACAGTAACACCACCTTGAGGTGGTGTTCCCAGCAACCTCAGAGCAACCTGAAAGCAACCTTGTCACCGTCCCTCCAAGGGTTCATGGAAGCCATTTCGCGGCAGGAGGTTGCTTTGACGTTGTTAAAGAATCTTGGATCCAGCTCCAGGAGTGCTGGAGACAAAGGCGGGGAGCCAGCCAATCACAGTGCAGCTACCGCATTCGGTCCCTCACCCGGCAAATTCAAACCCAGAAACCACATCTGCTAAAACGGATGTGGTTGTACGTTATGCAGACTTTTTGGTCTAACTTTATATAGTACGTTAAACCAGAAATTCGTTAGACGAACGTTTGTTAAGCGGAGTATTACTGTATCTGAGCTCGCATTTTCATGATATGAAGTGCAAAAGTTCCTACTTTTATATCAAATTCATATGCCTGAAAGATGAGAGAGAGAGAGAGAGAGAGAGAGAGAGAGAGAGAGAGAGAGTGCACTCGCACGGTGTTATCGGAGCTTGGGGGGTATTTCTTAGAGGCGGGTTCTGCCAGGGGTTCGGGGAGAATTTTTTTAAATGCAAAAACTTTGCTCTCAGAGGTCATAACATGTTGAAAACTACATTGCTGTACTCAGAATAACAAAGAAATATGCTTTTATAAGGAAGAAAATCTTTTAGCATTTTTGATAGGTGTGATTTTTCCCAGCTGTAACAGACAGGAAGTAAATCAACTCCCCATACTTTGAGGGTTGAACATTTTACTGTACTATGACGCATGGAAGTTCAAGTCAGGGGTCAAAGTTGTTATAATTGGTTCGCTTAACGAAAATTCCCTTAACGAACGTTTTTTAGGAACGTGACCTGTTCGTGAAGCGGGGTTTGCCTGTATGTGTGTGTGTATATATATATATATATATATATATATATATATATATATATATATATATATATATATATATATACAGTAAGGTCCCGAGTTACGTCAGAGTTCCGTTCCTGAAACATGACGTAAGTTGATTTTGTACGTAACTCAAGTTTTTATACTTTCAAAGCATATTATCAAGTTTTCAACCAATCATTTTTTATGGTTATTCAGGTAAGTAAAAGTTTATATTGTTATATTGGTATATTATTTACAACTATGTAGGAATATATTGATTAGGGCCGCAAACGCGAAAGACTGCAGGTTGCTGAGAGGGGCGGCCTCAGGCCGCCAGGAGGGTCAGCAGGTCGAATGTTGTGACACCCAGGGCGGGACAGCTGGGAGCTTTGTGGAGTGCAGTAGGAGTAGAAGCGTTATATAAGTAAAAGGTTATATTGTTATATTATTTACAAGTATGTAGGAATATGAAACACAAGCTTGTTTTTTGTTGATGATTAGGGCAGCGAACGCGAAGGACTGCATGTTGCCAGAGGGGGGGACGCCTGAGAACGCCAGGAGGGTAGGCAGGTCGAATGTTGCGATGTCCAGGGTGGACAGCTGGGAGCGTAGTGCAGTGCAATGGGAGTAGAAGTGTGGGCAGGGGAGCAGAAAATGCAATAGGAAAGGGCAATAGGGATCAGAAGACAGGCGCAGATGGTGCAAGTGACCTGCAAGTGTCGTGTGGCCCAGACGAAGGCTCCGGAGTTGTTATTGTTCTGATAGGTGTGCGAGCCCTCAAGGTCGTCAACCTCCCCATTGTCATGGTAACGGGCTTCCCATTTTCTTCTTCACTCCCTTACACACAGCTGCTGCCTCCCTTCTCATGTCTTTTAATTATGTCCACTTTTTCTTGTAGCGTAATGGTTTTCCTTTTCTTAGCATCACTTCTATCACTCAGGAGTTTTCTTTTTGGTGCCATTGAGCAAGATACTAAGATAGTCAGCAAACGCAGATGTAGGAACACTTACCAGGGGCGATAGTGTAGTGGAACTGAGGTACGTAGAGTGTTATTGTATTCAAGCATGAGGTGGGCGGTGTGGCGGATAACTACTAGTGACGCCTGGCGGCCAACAATAACAATAAACCCCGCGCTTTACAATTTATAAATTTTCAATTTTTTAAATCTTAAATTGCCTTATAGTGGACTGACGTAAGTGCGAGTTTGACGTAACTCGAGACCGACGTAACCCGGGAACTTACTGTATATACAGGCAACCCCAGTTTAACGAAGGTTCACACAACGAAATTTCGCTACAACGAAGGTTTCATTTTACTACCATCTGCTCGTTTAAAAAACACCAAGCTCGCTTTAACGAAGTTTTATCCAGGTAATTTTTTTCAAAATTTGAAAGCCTCACCATATCACGCAAGCTGACAGGCTTTTGAATACACCAGGAGCTGCTGGTACTAAGGCCTGCCTCAGGAAAAATCCTGTGACACCTATAGAATAAAAATCAAGATCAAGATCAAGCCTCTCGTGGACAACACGTGCAACACTCACTCCCCAGTCAAAACATAACAGCGTCAGCAGCAGCTATTCTTCCCTAGCTCAACTTACAACCAAAACGCCCTGCAATTGGCCTAGTGTTCGTAAGAAGACCAGGAAGTCTCTTACTCTCCAAGTGAAGCTAGATATTATTCACAGACACGAGAGAGGCCAGAAAACTATAGCAGTGCTGGCCACCATCTTGACTCAATATTATACTGTCTCTATTTTCAAGTCAGCAGACTCTATTAAGAAGACTAATGAGACCGTATCTTCCTTGAAAGCTAAAAGAACCACCTGAACTCATGACTCTACAATGGATAAAATGGAAAGCCTTGTGAAAATGTGGTACGTAAGTTTTGTATGCAGTACAATGATGCGCACTTTGTTTACATTCCACAGGTTGCCGGTTAGTGTCTTTCCCGTTTTACTCTTCCTCCCTTCATAAAGTTAAGATCATCAACATTATAAAGTTACGTACATAAATACTTTAGTGTACATTATAATGACTTAAATTAAACTACCTAAATGTTTAACTTCATAATTTTTACTTTCATTAAACATTTTACTGTACTATGATGCACTCTCGCTTTGCTTACTCTCAATGGAAGTTCAAATCAGAGGTTAAACTTGTTATAATCGGTTCGCTTAACGAAATTTCGCAAGTTTTTTTAGAAATTTTTGTTAACGAAGTGTTATATATATATATATATATATATATATATATATATATATATATATATATATATATATATATATATATATATATATATATATATATATATATATATATATATATATATATATATACAGGCAACCCCCATTTAACGAAGGTTCACACAAAGAAATTTCGTTACAATAAAGGTTTCGTTTTACTACCATCTGCTCGTTTAACGAACACCCAACTCACTTTAACGAAGTTTTATCCAGGTAATTTTTTCCAAATTTGAAAGCCCCACCGTATCATGCAAGCTGACAGGCTTTTGAATACACCAGGAGCTGCTGGTAGTAAGGCCTGCCTCAGGAGAAATCCTGAGACACCTGTAGAATAAAGATCAAGATCAAGCTTCTCGTGGACAACACAGGCACTGCCAATACAAAGGCCTGACTCAGAAGAAATTCTGCGTCACCTGTAGCATCAAGATCAAGATCATGCACACCACTCACTCCGCAGTCAAAACATAACAGCGTCACTGCGTCACCAGCAGCTCATCTTCCCTAGTTCAATTTACCACCAAAACGCCCTGCAATGTGGCCTATGGTTCCAAAGAAGACCAGGAAGTGTCTTACTCTCGAAGTGAAGCTGGGTATTATTCACAGACAAGAGAGAGGCCAGAAAACTAATAACATTGCTTGCCACCATCTTCACTCCATCTACTGTCTACTATTTTCAAGTCAGCAGACTCTATTAAGAAGGCTGGTGAGACCGCATCTTCCTTGAAAGCTAAAAGAACCACCTGAACTCGTGACTCTACAATGGATAAAATGGAAAGCCTTGTGGAAATGTGGTACATAAGTTTTGTATGCGGTACCATGATGCGCACTTTGTTTACATTCCACAGGTTGCCGGTTAGTGTATTTCCCGTTTCACTCTCCCTCCCTTCATAAAGTTAAGATCATCAACATTATAAAGTTACGTACATACATACATTGGTGTACATTATAATGACTTAAATTAAACTACCTAAATGTTTAACTTCATAATTTTTACTTTCATTAAACCTTTTACTGTACTATGATACACTCTCGCTTTGCTTACTCTTAATGAAAGTTCATATCAGGGGTTAAACTTGTTATAATCGGTTCGCTTAACAAAGTTTCGCTTAACGAAGTGTTTTTTAGGAACGTAACCACTTCGTTAAGCAGGGGTTGCCTGTACAGTAATACTCCACTTAACAAACGTTCGTCTAACGAATTTCAGGTCTAACGTACTATATAAAATTCTACCAAAAAGTCCACATAATATACAATCACATCCATTTTAGAGAATTTTCTGGGTTTGAATTTGCCGGGTGAGGGACCGAATGCGACAGCTTCGCTGTGATTGTGTCTCTAACGCTCCTGGGGCCGGATCCAAGAAGCTGGTTGCTGTCTATGTTGGTACAGACAACCTCCATAGCAACCTCCATAAAATAACATCCACAAAGATTCGTTGCTGTTGGCCGATCTCATCTCTGCTTTATTTTTTGGTATTCCATGTAAGATTTTACTTTATGCATTACAAAACAATCCTTTCTTGGGAGCAAGGTTTGTAAAAAGCTAATAGAAATGATGTTTTGTGAACATAAAAGCATATATAAGACAGCAACACCACCTTGAGACGTGGTGTTCCCAGCAACCTCAGAGCAACTTGAGCTTGGATCCAGCTTATGGTGCTGTTATTGGCTGCCTCTGTCTCACTCTCTCCCGCTCCACAGTACGAAGAGGTTGACCTGTATTTCTTCTCCGCTTAACAACGTATTTTTGCCACTTAACACGTTACCCGCATTAATGCAATACGCTAGACTCTGCCTCACCACGGCGAACTTTGATCCGCTTCTGCACAAATTACAGAGGAGCTATCAGTGAGAGAATTTGTACGTACCTCCTCTAACTTCCAATGACTCATATGACATCATAAAAGTAGTGGTACACTGGTGGCCCAATACGCTGTGAAACGTATATATAATTTTTTCTTAACCCATGTGGTATGTTGGGGACCAGCCCAGAATGCATCCCTCCTATTTCCATTATTTCCTTTGGGAAAATTACGTCCGCTTAACGAATTTTCGCTCTATGAACAGCTTTGGCATCCCCTATCCTGTTCATTAAGCGGAGTATTGCTGTATATATATATATATATATATATATATATATATATATATATATATATATATATATATATATATACAAAGTAAGTCCTCGTTATACGGTACATATGCATTCCTGGAAACCTTACCATAAATCGAAATTACCGTATACCAAACCCATTATAACATGTAATAATAGGGAATGCGTTCCAGCACGTCAAAAGTCACCTCTACAGAAATTGAAATACATGAAAATCGTCATAAAAAAAAATGTAAAGTACTGCGCAAAAGAAATAAACAAAACGTTTCTATCTACCTTTCACTCGCCATGTATTCTATCAGATGATGTCCCTCCCGAGGCTAAAGGTGGCGTCACACAAGCACTTTTCCGTCTTCTTTTTCTGTCAATTTTCTGATGACTGTCAACTTTTGCAGACGGTGGCCGTCACACACAAGCTTGCTTTCGCCTTTGCCGCGCTTGTCAATTGTTAACAAACATGGCTCCTCATTTACCACAGCAAGCTGCAGCTTTTTTTGCACCTTATAATGTGTTTAAGGAGGAGGAAACGAGCCAAACTAGCCAAGAAACGCTTATGGGTGCAACATCATATGCTGCCCTCTTCATGCCTTTCTTGCTGTAATCACCTGTTCTGTGATCCCAAAGGCAACGGTGACCTCTAATGCTCTCTATGAGAAATTCTTCAGAGTGTTTTGTCCACTGACATAACATAACTGCTCATCTTGGCCAGCTACTTGGAAGTTACCTTGGAAATATTAAAAAGCATTGCACATTTGCACTCCCCAGCAGGAAATGTAAACAAACAACTGAGGAACTTTTCATTGTTAGGCTAGAAGAAAAAAATATGTATACAAATACATATTCATCAACTTATTTAAATTTCTTGTATCGTGATAATAGCATTCTTGCGTTTAACAAAGAAATATCTTTTTAATAAAAAAGTTGATTAAAAACCATAGTTCTTATTTTGACTAAAACTTGGCGCTAGACAAAAACGTTGCGTTCCGTCTGACTCAAGACGACAGAAAGAGTTGACAGAAAAGTAAACAAAACGACGGAAATTGCCTGTGACGATGGAAAAAGTGCTAGTGTGACGCCGCCTTAAGGAACAATAGGGATTTCAGCCTTTACTCATCTTCCACTGAGTGTACACACGAGGATAAGACATCGTCGTCTGCACTGTCGGCGATGTGGAAAGGTCGGTTGTAGCAGGATCGGCACGTTTCACTGGTTTGAAGAAAGAGGATATGGAGGAAGGGCAAGCTGTAGCAGAGTTGGCATGTTTCACTGTTTTGAAGAAAGAGGATATGGAGGAAGAGACAGCTGTAGAACCGTCGACAGCGGATGTGGAAGGCCCAGCTGTAGCAGGGTCGACAGGTGTGACAGGGACGGCATGTTTGACTGGCTTGAAGAACGAGTACATGGAGGACTGTTTGGTTTTTCTTGTTTTTTTATCATAGATTTCTTGATAAATCTTGACACTTTTCTCTACGTCATGAGCCACTTTGCTACTGGCAGGATTTGGGTCACATTCCTTCAGGGTTTTCAGAGCTTTTTTGATACCATCGAGACATTCTCTAAGAGTTTTGATGTTCAGGCCATGCATAGGTACTTCTTCCTCGTCTCCCTCTTTTTCTGTCTCCTGTGATGCCTTGTCTTGCTCTATAAGTTCATTTGAGAGAGGTTCAGCATGGCTTTCCAAAAGATCTTGAACATCATTATCATCAACTTCATCAAAGCCAGCCCTATGGCACAGATTTACTGTTATTTCTGATCGTACTGATGTCGTCTTCAGCGAAGCCTGGGAAGTCATGCACGCATTCTGGTCATACTTTATTTCAGGCCAAGTTCATGGTAGACATCTTCACTTCGTCCCAAGATGACTTGATGTTATCTAAGGCGTGCTTGATGTTATATGACTTCCACCATTCTCTGATAGTGGGCTTGCCAGGCCCATTTGTGCCCTTTATCAGTTGCTGCATGGTTCGTCGCTGGTAATAGGCTTTTAGTGTTTGCCATGATTATTATGAATATATTTGTGCTTACAATAAACCCTTTAATATTCCATTTATTCATCTAATTAGTAATGCATGTAAGAAATATGTAATGCAGTTAAAAAAAAAAAAAAGGGGTAAAGGAAGAGATAACAGGCTCCAAGGGTGGTCAAGTTGAAGTCAGTACTGTGAGTGGCAGGGGGGCGTGGCATGGATGACGTCATCACCCCTGCTCCCCTGCGCTGGGCCCTCTCGGCTGACATGAGCGGATACCGTATCTGTGAATTTTTCTTACCGTATATCGAATCGAGGGTAGTAATTTCCAAATGCCATAACTGTGAATTTACCGGATAAAGAACTACCATATAACGAGGACTTACTGTGTGTGTGTGTGTGTGTGTGTGTGTGTATATATATATATATATATATATATATATATATATATATATATATATATATATATATATATATATATATATATATATATATATATATATATATACAGTAAAGTCCCGGTTACGTCGGTCTCGAGTTACGTCAAACTCGTAATTCGTCAGTCCACTATAAGGCAATTTAAGATTAAAAAAATTGAAAATTTATAAATCGTAAAGTGCAGGATTTATTGTTATTGTTGGTGGTTGTCCGCCACACCGCCCGCCTCACGCTTGAATACAATAATACCCTGCCTCAGTTCCACCACACCATCGCCCCTGGCAAGAGTGTTATCCTACTTCTGCGTTTACTGACTCAAGTTCTTAGTATCTTGCTCAATGGCACCAAAGAGAAAACTTCTTAGTGACAGCAGTGATGCTAAGAAAAGGAAAACCATTATGCTACAAGAAAAAGAGGACATAATTAAAAGACATGAGAAGGGAGGCAGCAGCTGTGTGTGAGGGAGAGAAGAAGAAAATGGGAAGCCCGTTACCATGACAATGGGGAGGTTGACAACCTTGAGGGCTCGCACACCCATCACAAAAATAACAACTCCGGAGCCTTCGCCTGGGCCACACGACACTCGCAGCTGACTTGCACCGTCTGCGCCAGTCTGCTGATCCCTATTGCCCTTTCCTATTGCATTTCCTGCCCTGCTGCCCACGCTTCTACTCCCACCGCACTGCACTACGCTCCCAGCTGTCCGCCCTGTGGGCGTCAACATTCAACCTGCCCACCCTCCTGGCGGCCTCAGGCGTCCACCCCTCTCGGCAACCTGCAGTTCTTCGTGTTCGTGGCTCTAATCAACAACAAAAACAAGCTTGTGTTTCATATTCCTACATAGTTGTAAATAATATAACAATATAACCTTTAACTTACCTGAATGACCATAAACAATGATTGGTTGAAAACTCGATAATATGCTTTGAAATGTACAGAAACTCGAGTTACATACAAAATCGACTTACGTCATGTTTCAGGAACGTAACTCTGACGTAAACCGAGACCTTACTGTGTATATATATATATATATATATATATATATATATATATATATATATATATATATATATATATATAACCTCGGCTATCGCGCCCAATTGGGGCCGAAATAGCCGCGCTATAGCCGAAAACGCAATAGCCAAATTGAACAACTAATGGTGAAAATTGTTATTGGTACCGCAACCTCAAATTTTACTCCTAATATCCGTCATTTTTACTTCTTTTTAAATTACTGTATAATCCATTGGTACCAATTAAAACATGTCAAGGTTATAACATAAGAAAAAAATTACATCATATCATTGTATGTACCGATGCATCGGTATCGGTATCGGAATCGGCGGTATCGGCCCATTTTTTGGGTATCGGTATCGGGTTATTTTATGCCGATACTTACGATACCTAAAAGGAATTTACTACTTAGTGATATATTAGATATAAGATATTGATTACTGAGTAAATTACCTTTGCAAATGGCTTCAAAAAGCTTCTAGAATTGCTCCTATTTCACAAACGTTCTCAGAAGGACTTACAGCATCCCCCAAAACAAAGCCTCCCATCTAATAACGATCGCCGTCCACCAACTCATCCTGGTGTCCAGTGCAGTAATCACTATAAGTAGTAGTATCGGTATCAGTAGTATCGGTATCGATAGTAGTATCGGTATCTGCCCAATCAGGTGGTATCGGTATCGGTATCAGAATTGGCCAAAATTCTGGTATCGGTTCTGGCCAATAAGCGCTCAGATACCCCATGACGTCATGGCTGGGCGCGCGATAGCAGGCATTTGAGGTCGCGATAATGAAATTTTAGCAGCTTTTCATGGGTGCATGATAGCAATAAAACGCGATAGCTGAAGTCGCGATAGCCGAGGGTTGACTGTATATATATATATATATATATATATATATATATATATATATATATATATATATATATATATATACAGGCAACCTCCGTTTAACGAAGGTTCACACAACGAAATTTCGCTACAACGAAGGTTTCATTTTACTACCATCTGCTCGTTTAACACCAAACTCGCTTTAACAAAGTTTTATCCAGGCAATTTTTTTCCAAATTTGAAAGCCCCACCATATCACGCAAGTTGACAGGCTTTTGAATACACCAGGAACTGCTGGTACTAAGGCCTGCCTCAGGAAAAATCCTGGGACTCCTATAGAATAAAGATCAAGATCAAGATCAAGCCTCTCGTGGACAACACGCGCAACATTCACTCCCCAGTCAAAACATAACAGCGTCAGCAGCAGCTTGTCTTTCCTAGCTCAACTTACCACCAAAATGCCCTGGAATTGGCCTAGTGTTCGTAAGAAGACCAGGAAGTCTCTTACTTTCCAAATGAAGCTAGATATTATTCACAGACACGAGAGGCCAGAAAACTATAGCAGTGCTGGCCACCATCTTGACTCCATATTATACTGTCTCTATTTTCAAGTCAGCAGACTCTATTAAGAAGGCTGGTGAGACCGTATCTTCCTTGCAAGCTAAAAGAACGACCTGAACTTGTGACTCTACAATGGGTAAAATGCAAAGCCTTGTGGAAATGTGGTACATAAGTTTTGTATGTGATACAATGATGTGCACTTTGTTTATATTCCACAGGTTGCCGGTTAGTGTCTTTCCCGTTTCACTCTTCCTCCCTTCATAAAGTTAAGATCATCAACATTATAAACTTACATATATACATACATTAGTGTACATTATAATGACTTGAATTAAACTACCTTAATGTTTTTCAAAATTTTTACTTTCATTAAACCTTTTACTGTACTATGATGCACTCGCTTTGCTTACTCTCAATGGAAGTTCAAATCAGGGGTTAAACTTGTTATAATCGGTTCGCTTAACGAAGTTTCGCTTAACGAAGTGTTTTTTAGGAACGTAACCTCTTCGTTAAACGGGGTTGCCTGTATATATATATATATATATATATATATATATATATATATATATATATATATATATATATATATATATATATATATATATATATATATATATATATATATATATATATATATATATATATATATATATATATATATATATATAGTAAAAGTCCTTAAATCCAGAAATCCTTATAATCCGGAAAATTTGAAAGGCTGAGTTAAATATGTAAAAAGTAAGAAATAATAGTAATAAATATATAACAATAATAACTGAAACCGAAAATGTCATCACCGACAAACTCGTAGGAGAATAATATTTGGAGGTATTATAAGTAGTGTTTTATGTTTCTGTAGGTGATGTG
This sequence comes from Portunus trituberculatus, assembly GCF_017591435.1. NCBI lineage: Eukaryota > Metazoa > Arthropoda > Malacostraca > Decapoda > Portunidae > Portunus > Portunus trituberculatus. Next base: position 10,563,323 of record NC_059279.1, on the reverse strand, counting down.
CGTGCATGCGTGTGTGTGTGTGTGTGTGTGTGTGTGTGCGGAGTCCTGTTATCTGCGTGGGTGGTCCAGCTGATGTATGCTCAACGCCGGTGACGTGATTGGCTGGCGTATGATGTTGAAGGCCTTCCTTTCTTTTTGTTTCCCTTTATCAGACATCAGTAAATGTTTTATGTTATAAAATGTGTTTTGTATTATACTTAAAATTATTTCATAAAGTGTGACATAAGTATTGTGGACTGTATACATATTATGTAGGGTACAGTACAGTACAATCACTCAAACTTCTCAGTAAAATAGTAAATCACCTACACTAATACAAGTTGACAAGTAGGAAAAGAGCAATCATCACATATGGGCTGCCATAATGGCTGGAAAGGCCCATGCCACTCCCCCCATAGTCTGGCAAATCTTCAAGGAGGAGAAAAAATAAAATAAAATAAAATAATAATAATAAAAAAAAAAAAAAAAAAAAAAATACGTAAATCTAGTGTGGTGTGGTGAGGAAGTACACAGTGGACTGGTGGTAGTAACAATCCCTGTAAGATGTTATGACAGTACTACAAAGAGATATAGCAAGTTGGGGTTAGTTTAGTGGGGTTTACATAGTACCCTCAAGATTTTAATCTTACTTTCAGCCTTACTATCTTACAATCTGGAAAATCCTAGAATCTGGAATGCCTGAACCTTCCATGACTTCCGGATTTCAGAACTTTTACTGTGTATATATATATATATATATATATATATATATATATATATATATATATATATATATATATATATATATATATTTCTTTATATATATATATATATATATATATATTTTTTTTTATGTAGGGGAAAGAGCCAGCCAAGGGCAAAAAAGGAAAAATAAAAAAAAGGCCCACTTGAGTGCTAGCTCTCTAAAAAGTGGTAAAGCGTCAGCCAAAATTGGGGAGCAAATGCCTCGATACCTCCCTCTTAAAAAAAGACAAGTTGTAGGAAGTCGGTCGGAAATACAGATGCAGGGAGGGAGTTCCAGAGTTTACCAGTGAAAGGGATAAGTGATTGAGAGTACTGGTTAATTCTTGAGTTAGAGAGTTGGACAGAATAGGGATGAGAGGAAGAAGAAAGCCTTGTGCAACGAGACCGCAGGAGGAGGGGAGGCATGCAGTTAGTAAGGTCAGTAGAGCAGTTAGCATGAAAATATCAATAAAAGATAAAAAGAGATGCAACATTTCAGCAGTGAGAAAGAGGCTGAAGACAGTTAGTCAGAGGAGGGGAGTTGATGAGACGAAAAGCTTTAGATTCCACCCTATCTAGTAAAACTGTGTGACTGGAACCCCCCCAAACATGCGAAGAGTACTCCATACAAGGGCAGATAAGGCCCTTGTACAGAGTTAGCAATTGGAGGGGTGAGAAAAACTGGTGGAGACGCCTCAGTACACCTAACTTCATAGAAGCTGTTTTAGCAAGAGATGAGATGTAAAGTTTCCAGTTAAGATTGTGAGCAAAGGACAGACCGAGGGTATTCATTGTGGAAGAGGGAAATAGTTGAGTGTCATTGAAGAAGAGGGGACAGTTTTTTGGAAGGTTGTGTCAAGTTGATAGATGGAAGAATTGAATTTTTGAGGCATTGAAAACTACTACATTTTCTTTGCCGCAATCAGGAAATCTTAGAAAAATCAGAAGTCAGGTGTTCTGTGGCATCCCTGCTTGATCTGTTGACTTCCTGAAGGGTTGGTTGTCTCTGAAAGGATGTGGAAAGATGTAGGGTGGTATCATCAGCGTAGGAGTGGATAGGGCAAGAAATTTGGTTAAGAAGGTCATTAATGAATAATAGAAAGCGAGTGGGTGAGGGGACAGAACCCTGAGGAACACCACTATTAATAGATTTAGGAGAAGAACAGTGGTCGTCTCCCAGAGCAGCAATAGAATGGTCAGAAAGGAAACTTGCGATAAAGTCGCAGAGAGAAGGATAGAATCCGTAGGAGGGCAGTTTTGAAAACAAAGTTTTATGCCAGACTCTATCAAAAGCTTTTTATATGTCTAACGCTACAGTAAAAGTTTCACCGAAATCTCTAAAAAGAGGATGACCAAAACTCAGTAAGGAAAGCCAGAAGATCACCAGTAGAGCGACCTTGACGTAAGCCATACTGGCGATCAGACAGAAGAAAGATATATATATATATATATATATATATATATATATATATATATATATATATATATATATATATATATATATATATATATATATATATATATATATATATATATATATATATATATATATATATATATATATATATATATATATATATATATATATATATATATATATATATATATATATATATATATATATATATATATATATATATATATATATATATATATATATATATATATATATATATATATATATATATATATATATATATATATATATATATATATATATATATATATATATATATATATATATATATATATATATATATATATATATATATATATATATATATATATATATATATATATATATATATATATATATATATATATATATATATATATATATATATATATATATATATATATATATATATATATATATATATATATATATATATATATATATATATATATATATATATATATATATATATATATATATATATATATATATATATATATATATATATATATATATATATATATATATATATATATATATATATATATATATACACAATAATACTCCACTTAACGACGTTCGTTCAGCAATTTCGGTTTAACGTACTATATAAAGTTAGACCAAAAGTCTGCATAATGTACAACCACATCCGTTTTAAAATTTTCTGGGTTTGAATTTGCCGGGTGAGGAACCGAACACGGTAGCTTCGCTGTGATTGGCTGGCTCCCGGCCTCTGTCTCTAGCGCTCCTGGAGCTGGAGCTGGATCCAAGATTCTTTAACGTCAGAGCAACCTCTTGCAGCGAAATAGCATCCATGAATGCTTGGAGGGATGATGACAAGGTTGCTATCAGGTTGCTCTGAGGCTGCTAGGAACACCACCTCTGGAGATGGTGTTACTGTCTTATAAATGCATTTATGTTCACAAAACAACATTTCTATTAGCTTTTTACAAACCTTGCCCCTAGAAAGGATTGTTTTGTAATGCATAAAGTGAAATCTTAACGGAATACCAAAAAATAAAGCAGAGAGATGAGCCACAGACGAAGCCAGAGACTCGCGGCGACTCGGCCGCTTCTTCTTCTTCTTGTGACCTTTTTAGCTTGCGTGTTGTCTTTCCCCATGATATTTGTTTCCACTCCTCTATTGCCTGCTATAATGGATATCATATCTTAGTATTCATATACGCTCATGCCATGAGGATAACCTGGACTCTGTGGCAATGAATGATAGTGAATTACTAATGAAATACTGCAGTATTTCATTAATAATTCACTATGGCTACAAGAATGGTTCCAGAATTTGAAGGGATGACATATGAGGAGAGACTAAAGGCTATGGATCTACCAACCCTGGAACAAAGAAGGGAGAGAGGAGATCTGATATAAGTCTATAAATTGATCAACGGAATGGACCAAGTGGATAATGAGAAACTGATCCTGAGATTTTCCAAAATCTGAAGAATATGACATTCAAAAAAGATCAGAGTAAAAGCTGAGAAAAGGAAGATGTCTGAGAGGTGTTAAAAAATATAGTTTCCCGCAAAGATGTATTGAGACATGGAACAGTTTAAATGAAGAAGTAGCGTCTGCAATGAGTGTGCATACTTTTAAAGTAAGATTGGATAAGTGTAGATATGGAGACAGGGCCACACGAGCATAAAGCCCAGGCCCTGTAAAACTACAACTAGGTAAATACACACACTCACACATTCAGACACACACACACACACACAATGTGTAGTGTAGTGGTTAGCACACTCAACTCAAGAGATGTTAAAAAGATGTGGTGAGACTTGGAACAGTTTGAGTGAGGAAGTGGCGTCAGCAACGAGTGTGCATAGTGTGTGTATTTACCTAGTTGTATTTACCTATTGTAGTTTTACAGGGCCTGGGCTTTATGCTCGTGTGGCCCCGTCTCCATATCTACACTTATCCAATCTTACTTTAAAAGTATGCACACTCGTTGCAGACACTACTTCTTCATTTAAACTGTTCCACGTCTCAATATATCTCTGCGGGAAACTATATTTTTTAATATCTCTCAGACATCTTCCTTTTCTCAGCTTTTTTACTATGCGATCTTGTGCTTCGGATGTCATATTCTTCTCTCAGGATCAGTTTCTCATTATCCACTTGGTCCATTCCGTTGATCAATTTATAAACTTGTATCAGGTCTCCTCTCTCCCTTCTTTATTCCAGGGTTGGTAGATCCATAGCCTTTAGTCTCTAACTCATATGTCATCCCCTTCAAATTCTGGAACCATTCTTGTAGCTATTTTTTGTAGCCTCTCCAATTTCCTTATGTGTTTCTTTTTACAAGGGGTCCACACTACTCCTGCATATTCCAATCTGAGTCTTATTATAGTACTTATCAATTTCTTCATCATTTCTTTGTCCATGTAGTGAAATGCTACTCCAATATTCCTTAGCAAATTATATGTTTCTCTAAAAATTCTATCAATATGGCTTACTGGTTGATTGTTTTCTTCCATCGTCACTCCTAAATCCTTTTCCTTTTTAACTTTCTCCAGTTCTACTCCATCTCCCATCTTATAGATTCCCACAGGTCGTCTTTCACTCTTTCCCATTTCCATGACATGGCTTTTGTTCACACTGAATTCCATTTCCCACTTCTTACTCCATTCCCATATCTTATTTAGGTCTTCTTGCAGTATTTCACCCTTTTGCTTTACAACTCTGCACAGTTTCGTATCATCTGCAAACAGATTTATGTAACTGTTCACTCCTGGCATGTCGTTAATATAAATGAGGAAAAGTATTGGTGCCAATACTGACCCCTGTGGCACTCCGCTTTCTACTGCTCTCCACTTGGACTTCATATCTTTAACTACCGTCCTTATTTCTCTCCCCCTCAAATAATTTTCTATCCATCTCAATGTGCTTCCTTTTAAGCCACCCTTCTCCTCTAACTTCCATAGTAATCTTGCATGTGGCACTTTGCCAAACGCCTTATTTAAATCCAAATAAATACAGTCAACCCATCCCTCTCTCTCTTGTACTCTATCAACTATTCTAGAATAGAAACTCAATAAATTAGTTACACAAGACCGTCTTTTTCTAAAACCAAATTGGCTATTTGATATTAATTTGTTGTCTTCAAGGAATTCAATCCATTGTTTCTTTATTATTCTTTCACACATCTTGCATATTACACTAGTTAGTGATACCGGTCTGTAATTTAAAGGTTCTTCCTTCCTTCCTTCCGCTGTGTGTGCGTGTGTGTGTGTGTGTGTGTGTATTTACCTAGTTGTAGTTTTACAGGGCCTGGGCTTTATGCTTGTGTGGCCCCGTCTCCATATCTACACTTATCCAATTTTTCTTTAAAACTATGCACACTCATTGCTGACACCACTTCCTCACTCAAACTGTTCCATGTCTCAACACATCTTTGCGGGAAACTATATTTCTTAACATCTCTCAGACATCTTCCCTTCCCTAGTTTCTTACTATCCGATCTTGTGCTTCTAATGTCATATTCTTCTCTCAGGATTAGTTTCTCATTATCCACTTGATCCATTCTGTTAATCAATTTATAAACTTGTATCAGATCCCCCCTCTCTCTCCTCTGTTCCAGGGTTGGTAGATCCATAGCTTTTAGTCTCTCCTCATATGTAATCCCTTTAAATTCTGGAACCATTCTTGTAGCCATTTTTTGTAGTCTCTCCAATTTCCTTATGTGTTTCTTTTTATGGGGGGTCCACACAACTCCTGCATATTCCAATCTAGGTCTTATTTTAGTACTTATCAATTTCTTCATCATTTCTTTGTCCATATAGTGAAATGCTGTATGTGTGTATTTACCTAGTTGTATTTTTACAGGGCCTGGGCTTTATGCTCATGTGGTCCCGTCTCTATATCTACACTTATCCAATTTTTCTTTAAAACTGTGTGTGTGTGTGTGTGTGTGTGTGTGTGTGTGTGTGTGTGTGTGTGTGTGTGTGTGTGTGTGTGTGTGTGTGTGTGTGTGTGTGTGTGTGTGTGTGTGTGTGTGTGTGTAATTCACTGTTTGTTTGATCTGCTGCAGTCTCTGGCGAGACAGCCAGGCGTTACCCTACGGAACAGCTCAGAGCTCATTATTTCCGATCTTGGGATAGGTCTGAGACCAGGCACACACACACACGGGACAACAAGGTCACAACTCCTCGATTTACATCCGTACCTAATCACTGCTAGGTGAACAGGGCTACGTGAAAGGAGACACACCCAAATATCTCCACCGGCCGGAATCGAACCCGGTCATCTGGCTTTTAAGCCAGCGCTCTAACCACTGAGCTACTGTGTGTGTGTGTGTGTGTGTGTGTGTGTGTGTGTGTGTGTGTGTGTGTGTGTGTGTGTGTGTGTGTGTGTGTGTGTGTGTGTGTGTGTGTGTGTGTGTGTGTGTGTGTGTGTGTTGTATTTACCTAATTGTAACATACGGAAAGAGCTATGCTCGTGTGTCCCGTCTCCATATCTACTAATGTCCAGCTTTTTCTTAAAATCATGAATATTCCTTGCGTTGACCACTTCCACGTCTAAACTATTCCATGCTTCCACCCTTCTATGAGGAAGCTATATTTTTCACATCTCTCCTATAAGTGGCCATTTTAGTTTTTCCCATGCCCTCTCGACATTCTTTCATTCCACATACACAGATCTTCCCTATCCATTTTTCCATGCCAATCATCACTCTGTATATTGCTATCAGGTCTCCCTTTCTCTTCTGTTTTCCAGGGTCGGAAGTTGCATTCTTTTCAGTCTGTCTTCATAAGTCAAATCTCTTAAGTCAGGCACCATTTTTGTTGCAGCCCTCTGTACTTTCTCTAGTTTCCTTATGTGTTTCTTTAAGTTCGAGCCCACTGTATTGTTGCATATTCAAGCCTTGGTCTTATCATTGCAGTAATTATTTTCTTCATCATTTCTTCATCTAAATATCGAACGCCACTCTTATGTTCCTCAATAAGTTCAATACTTCTCCAATTATTTTGTTTATATGTCTCTCTGGCGATAGGTCATTGGTAATTGTCACCCCAAGGTCTTTTTCTTCATGACTGGTTTTATGTCTTCATTTCCTATCTTGTACATACTCCTGATTCTTCTTTCACTCTTGCCAAACTCTATTTTCTTGCATTTTGTCGTGTTGAACTCCATTTGCCATGTACAGCTCCATTTCCATATTCTGTCCAAGTCTTCCTGGAGTAGTTCGCAATCTTTGTCACATCTCACTTTTCTTAACAATTTTGCATCGTCTGCAAATAGGCTCACATAACTGGACACCCCATCCACCATGTCATTTATGTAGACCGCAAACATTACTGGTGCCAACACTGATCCCTGTGGAACTCCACTCTCCACCAAGCCCCATTCTGATGGTCTGTCCTTAATTATTGTTCTCATTTCTCTTCCTACCAAAAGTCTTCCATCCATTTTAGTAAACTGCCATGCACTCCTCCTACCATTTCAAGTTTCCAGATCAGTCTCCGGTGTGGTACCTTATCAAAGGCCTTTTTTAAATCCAGATATATTCCATCAGCCCAACCATCTCTTTCCTGTATTACATCTATCACCCTCGAATAGTAACATATCAGGTTTGTCGTGCATGAACGCCCTTTTCTAAAACCAAATTGACACTCACAAAGTATGTCATTTTCTCCAAGAAGTCTGTCCATCTATTCTTCACCACCCTCTCACACATCTTAGCTACCACACTTGTAAGTGACACTGGTCTATAGTTCAATGGGTCTCTCTTGTTACCTGATTTATAGATTGGGACAATGTTAGCTCTTTTCCAGTCTTGGGGCACTACACCTTCCCTTAATGAGGCATCAATTACTTCACAAACTTTTTCTGCCAGTTGCTCCCTGCATTCTCTTAAAATCCATCCTGATACCCCATCAGGTCCCACAGCTTTTCTCACTTCTAAACTCCCCATCATATTCTTGATCTCCTCCACAGTTACTTGAAACTCCTTCATAATCCCTTTCTGTTCCATTACCAGTGGTTTGTCAAAAGCAGTCTCCTTTGTGAATACCTTCCGAAAGCATCCATTCATAGCCTCTGCCATTTCCTGGGATCTTCACTGCATACTCCATTTACTTCTAAACTTTCAATACTTTCTCTATTTTTGATGTTGTTGTTCACATGTCTGTAAAAAGCCTTGGTTGGTCTTTACATTTATCAATTATATCCTTTTCTTGTTTCTTTCTTTCTTCTCTTCTAATCAACACATATTCATTTCTTGCTCTTTTGTAACTTTCCCACTGCTTAATCCGTCTTTTCCTTCTCCACCTCTTCCATGCATCCTCTTTTCTTGTTCTAGCCTTTTCACATCTATCGTTAAACCAGTCCTGCTTTCCAACTTCTCTATGTTGTCTTATTGGTACAAATTTTTCTCACCTTCTTTGTATATTTTTATAAATTCCTTCCACTTTTCATTTGCTCCTTAGCACTCTTGAATTTCATCCAATTTGTCTCTTGAAAGAATTTCTTTAGGTTTCCAAAATCTGTCTTGGCATAATTCCATCTTCCCACTTTATATTCTTCATTTCTTCTAGATTTCTCTTCATCTATCACCTTGAACTCCAAAACTGCATGATCACTCTTTGCTAAAGGGCACTCCACCCTCATCTCCTCAATGACCATTGGCTCTGTACTAAAGACCAAGTCCAGTCTTGACGATGCTCCCTCTCCTCCAAACCTAGTATCTTCTTTGACCCACTGAGTTAACACATTTTCCATTGCCAGTGTCAATAGTGTATTTCCCCATGTTGTCTCTGATCCTTCCATTGACCAGTCCTCCCAACACACCTCTTTACAATTAAAATCTCCCATCATTATAGTTCGTTCACAGCCACCCAACATTTCTTCCAGACATGTTCCTGTATCACTTATCATTTCTTCATATTCCTGTACTGACCATGCATTTGTCTTAGGTGGTACGTACACCACTATGTAGTGCCTCTTTTTCCTTCATTAGTTTCTGCTCTGATCTTTAGCACTTCTGCCTTTCCCATACCTTCTTTCACTTGATCCACCTTTATATCTTTTTAACCAGCAACATCACTCCTCCTCCCATCTTACCTACTCTATTTCTTTTCCAAACATTATATTTCCTTCTCCAACCATCATCAGGTCTTCTCCCTCTCTCAGTTTTGTTTCAGTAAGACCCACAATATCTGGGTTCTTGTCCCTCAAGTAATCGTTGAGTTCTAAAATCCCGATATCACTCCATTTATGTTGGAATACATTACATTCCGCTCATACGTAAGTTTCTTTAGTCCTTTCTTGCTGTACTTTTCTGGGTTATGAACCACTTCCTCAGTCTCATATCCAAGATTCTCCAGAAAAACTCTTTCTTCTCCTCTTCTGTCCTCTCTTCATTTTTTCAAAGCCTCCTTTCTCAACTCATTTAACATTTCTCTTTCCTTTTCACCGAGATCTCTTCTCAACCAAATCTTCCTTGTTGTTTCCTGCTGGGCTAGCCTCCATGACTTCTCCACCAATTCATCTACATCCTTTTGTGACTTAAGTTTGATTCTTATTGGCCTCATACCTTCTCCTGTGAACTTTCCAATTCTATGGAAGTCCTCTATTTCTTGTACTAGGTCTTTTCCTCCTCCTGCACCACATTAATGATATTATTTATCACCTTTTTATGTTTTCTCTCTCTCCATTTTACTCGGTGTCTTATCCTCCTCCACACCAAATATCACCACACATCTCTTTTTGTCTACAGTTTCCCTCACCAATGTCTCATTTGACTTAATAACCTTCACAACTTTCTCAGCAATCTTCTCTTCTATGATCTGTTGATCTATAATTTCAACAAGGCCCAAAGTTTTCTCCCCAGACTCTTTGATTTCCTTTTCCAGACTTGCAACTTTGTAATTTACCTCCTTTCTTTCCACTTCCTGACTTTTTCCATTCAGCCTGCTTCTCCATCACTTTTCCTAAAGATTCTCCACATTTGTCAATTCACTTTAATTAACTTAACTTCCTCTTTCAGTACTGCATTTTCTGTCTTCATTCCAGCGCACTCTTTCAGCACATTGTTATGACTCTTTTCCAGTGTGTGTGTGTGTGTGTGTGTGTGTGTGTGTGTGTGTGTGTGTGTGTGTGTGTGTGTGTGTGTGTGTGTGTGTGTGTGTGTGTGTGTGTGTTATATGTATGTATATGTGTATATATGTGTGTGTGTGTATGTGTGTGTGTGTGTGTGTGTGTGTGTGTGTGTGTGTGTGTGTGTGTGTGTGTGTGTGTGTGTGTGTGTGTGTGTGTGTGTGTGTGTGTGTGTGTGTGTGTGTGTGTGTGTGTGTGTGTGTGTGTGTGTGGGAAGCTGTCAGGAGGACTCTGTCACATGAATGACTGCCTGGTATATAGATAGTGTTCTCTTAGCTACTCTCATCCTCATCTTTAGCCATTGTTACACCATACTTATTGTCAATATCATTACCTTCCAGCCTCCCACTGCTCATTGAAGTCCTTGCTGACAGCTTCCAGTTCTTGGTTGAGGTCCAGCAGAGGCTTCACACGCTCTACGTAGGCATACAGGTAGTCAAGGAGAACATAAAGGTACTCCCGGTACTGAGTAGTCTTCTTTTCTTTGGGGATCTCAAAGAGCCGATCAAATGTGGTAAGATAAGTGATGTAGTCAATTTTCTCCAGACCTGTCAGGGTGAAATGGCATTATCTAAGGGTACTCACAAAGATAGAGAGATATTAGTTCCTATATCTATTCATTTATCTTATCTATTTCTATTTATTCCTTTAGAAATTCTAAATGAAAAAGGCCCATACATGCCAGTTCCCAAAGAAATGGAAAACAAAATGATAAGAAAATTATATAAAAAAAAAAAAGAGCATCACAACTAATGAATAGTATAATAGTGTATATTTTGTTTATATAAAAGTATGGATCCTTAGTTCCAAAATATTGCTTTATTGGGGTAACTTGCACTCATTGGAGATCACATCTTTTGTAGAGGCCTTAAAAAATGGTGGCCGATTGAGTTTCATACACTCTCTCTCAAGTGTTTGATGATACCACTAGTAGAGCTCACCTACTTGTACCAAGCAGCGACCACATGGCACCTATGTGACCCCGCACCATTTACATCTAATATAGCTAAATTCAGACTAAGATTACGGAAGGCCTTAACTGCTTTAGATTGAGCTAAGCTTGCACCAGCAGGCAGGAGGTGGTGGCATAGTGGATAAGGTGGTGAGTGTGGGATTGGGCAGATGTCCATGCATAGGTTTGAATCCCACCACATACTGCTTTGATGCTATGCCATTTGTCAAGTGGTTTAAAGTTAACTACATGACACCATGATACCCAGGTTCTAGGTGGTTACACCAAAGATGCACTTTGTTGGTGATATAGGCCCTAATATGGGTACCATTACAAATACAATTCCTTGCACCACTAATGGGTGGAAGCTTAACAGTGCTTTCCACATATACTCTTCAAGTATGCCTACAAGTGTTATAGGCCATAACCTTAAAAAAAAAAAGTTGCTTATCAATAGCACCATCTCTCTCTCTCTCTCTCTCTCTCTCTCTCTCTCTCTCTCTCTCTCTCTCTCTCTTACTTACTTCCCTTTTCTCCACTCACATGGTATTGAGTCCCATGGAAGTTGGGACAAAGAATTGGAGCCATTACCAGGATAATAGTAGAGTAAACAAAAGCTGGGAAAGCTACTGATGAGGAGTAGTGACAAAAACAAGTGAAAATGGGATTGTGTCGGTGATGGTGACATTGTGGAAGGCTAAACACCCCTCAGGAGGTTAGCCCTCTTCAGTCACTCACACATCAAATGTTTGAAGATAAATAGTCCCCATGTTGGCCCTTCTATGTACTTGAGAAAATTTGGAAAAAGGGGATGCCAGAGTGACCAATATCAGGGAAGAAGCAATCTGGGAGGCACGGTTGGAATAATGACCATAGCTTACCTTTATGATCATCAGGGAATGACATCCTAACCAACACAGACTTCACACAAATGGCCAAAAACACTGAGAGATTGGCCCAAGAAATTGAAGAAAAGACAGGATGGCCTTGTAAGCTTGAGGAGACTGAGACAAAGTAATAAGCCGTGGGAGCCTAACCCCTGAAGAATTCAACATGTCAAGGAAGCAGGGTGAATCAGCGCCTTAAGAGACTGCACAAGTTTGCCAATACAATACTAGGTACATGTCCATGGAGATGTGTGAGGAGGAGGTGGGTGATGTGGTTCATCTAATGCAGGTAGCCAATGAAAGGCTTTTGTCCCTGATCACTGACAAGGGGAAGGAACACTTTAACAATTTAGAGGCTAACCAGTGTATCAATAGGCCTAAGTCACTCTTAACTGGTGATGGCAATGGGGGGGGAAATTTTGTGATGTATTAAATTCAGCTTTTAGCATTTTATTAAATTCAGCCTTAAGCATCTAAGTAAATTAAGCCTTCAGCATTTTTATCAGATTCAGACTTCAACATTTGTTAAGTAGTGATAACATATTTCTATTGCTTAGTATTTATTATCAAATTTAAATATAAATATTACTGTGCTTTGTCATAACATTGTCAAAATTTATTAATTGGGCTAATTGGTTAGTTTCGATTTACTAAATTTAATTAAGGTTATTAAGATTTATCTAAGGTAACATGGCAGATTTGAAGAAATTAATACGTAAAAGGACGGAGGGTAGGAGAGATCCAAGCCCTCTCAAACAGGACAAGTAGGAAAAGGGCAGGATCTTCTGGTCTACTATCTTCCAGAGGATGAAAACTCAAAAGATAATAAAACTGGAACATCATGAGAAATGAAGAAGGGTAGTGACTATACAAAGAGAGGAGTCAATTCCCTTCCTACATCTAATATCAACTTTACTCTTACCTGTGATCTTATTCATCACGTACAATATTCTTTCTTTACTTTACTTTGTCACTATTATGATTTTGACTGCAACTAATAACTGACAATAAAGGAATATAAATGGTTAGTACAATATTTCAACATTAAAATTTTTCCACTACATTTATCTATTCCTATCTAACAAGTACTTTTGATATAAATTTACCAATTACTTGTTACAATAGTGTGATCTTTACATATTGATATGCAAAAATGGTACCTATTTGCAGTTTTTGCTTTGAAATAAACTTTTTTCCACAGGTCATATTACTTTTAAGCCCTATACTTGTTACAGAGCTTATGAAACAGAGGAAGTATCATAATACAGTGGTACCTTGAGATACAAGCTGCCTGAGATACAAGCTATGATTTGGTCCTTTTTTTATTTTGAGATATGAGCAAAATTTTGAGATACATGCTTGGGGGATGTTGCTGCTATAGTTGGCAGCTCAGCGCATCGGTCCAGCCTCAGCTGAGCTAGTATCTACATGTTTTTCATGGATTTCATGCACTATGAGTGTTCTTTCATCATTTTCACACTATTTACTGACCTTTTTTATTGTCTAAACAAAGTGCAGTTTTAATTTATGTTTAATGTTTACATATGAATGTAAACATTAAACACCCTCTCTCCTCCTCCTCCACCATTTACAGTGGAGACTCAATACTCGAACTTAATTTGTTCCAAATGACTGTTCAAGTATTAAAAAGTTTGACTATTGATAACTATAAATCAGGTAATTCATTCTGATCTTAGCAAAACCTCAAGTTTGTTAAAAATTCAATGTATTTTTTTACAATTTTGATTTGTACATACTGTAAGTGGAAGCTGGTGATGGATAACTAGGAAAAGGAGGGGAGAAGGGTGGAGAGGAGGAGGGAGGTCGTCGGATGATGAGTCACAATCCATGAAATGTTTTTGTAACTTTTGTCCTGGTGTGATTCCTGTGAATCCACGAGTGGAAAGCTGTGGCTCACTAACACTTGCACTCTCACCAGTTTTCTTATTTTCATCACTAATAAGCCCCTTTGGTGTCATCGTAAATTTCTAAATGAAAAACTGCTGACAAAATGCAGAAGTATGTTGTTTTTCTCAAGACTGCGGCAGGACTAGGGATGCGCACCGGCATCCAGTACACCAGTATTATGGTAATACAGGTATTACCAGTAATATGGTATGAGAAAGGTACAGTGGCGGCTGCGAGAAGAGAGATGAAAGAGCTTTGTATATAACTAAATGTGTGGCCATATGATTACCAGATATTTTCACCACTAATAAGCGTTTGGTGTTAATGTAAGTTTATATACAAAAATCTACAGATAGAATGCAAGAGAATGTTATTCTGATTGTAGCAGCACAAGTCACAACTGGCGGAGGGAGAATGGGGACACCAGGAAGCCTTTGTTTACAACCACGTGTGTGGACATTCAACTATCAGTTATTTTTTCGAGTATTAAATCGAACTTTTGCATTTGAGTATTGAAAAGTTTGAGTATTTAGACGTTCGAGTATTGAGTCTCCACTGAAACACCATTAGCTGAAAAAGTGTGTCTCCAAGGTATTGTCAACAAGCTCTTCTGTAATTATTAGTGCAGCCAGTCTTCTGTGAGTGGCTATACTTGTACAGTCCAGCTGATCGACAGTTGGGTTGGGAATGCGATAATGTCCCTTGGAATGCATACTCCGAGATAAGTATACTTTACATAAGTAGTTTATCTATTTATATTATCTTTTGTTATGTTTTATTATGTTTCTGTGCAATAATTATTCATAAATACCTGAAAACACATAAAAAAAATAAGGGTGCTGTTTTTGGAGAGGCTGGGACTGATGTGTGTGTGTGTGTGTGTATTCACCTAGTTGTATTCACCTAGTTGTAATTTTACAGGGCCTGGGTATCATACTCGTGTGGCCCGTCTCCATATCTACACACATCCAACTTTCCTTTAAAACTATGCACACTCCTTGCTGACACCACCTCCTCACTCAAACCATTCCACACCTCCACACATCTTTGTGGGAAACTATATTTTTCACATCCTTCAAGCATATTCCCTTGGCTATCTTTTTACTATGCGATCTTGTAGTTCTATTTAAGTTTTCCTCTCTCAACATCATTTGCTCATTATCCACTTCATCCAGTCCATTCAACAGTTTATAAACCTGTATTAAATCTCCTCTTTCTCTTCTTTGTTCCAAGGTAGGCAAATTCATTTCTTTTAATCTCTCCTCATAGGTCATTTCTGCCAATTCCGGAACCATTTTTGTTGCCATTCTCTGCAATCTCTCCAACTTCCTTATATGCTTCTTTTTATAAGGGGACCAAACCACTCCAGCATATTCCAATCTTGGTCTAATTACCATACTAATTAATTTCTTCATCATATCTTTATCCATATAATGGAAGGCTAATCCAATATTTTTATCAAATTATACGTTTCTCCAAACATCTTATCAATATGAGCCTCAAACTGCCCATGGTCTTGTATTATCACTCCCAAATCCTTTTCCTTTTCCACCTTTTTCAACACTACTTCTTCACCCATCTTATATGACCCTCTTGGCCGTCTTCCACTCTTCCCATCTCCATCACATGACTTTTGCTCAGATTAAATTCCATTTGCCACCTCTTGCTCCACTCCCAAATCTTATCCAGGTCTGCCTGTAAAATTTCACAATCTTCTTCACTCTTCACACACCTACACAACTTCGCATCATCCATAAACAAATTAATATAACTGTTTACTCCCTCTGGCATGTCATTATATATACCAGGAAAAGTATTGGTGCCAGCACTGAGCCTTGTGGGACTCCACTCTCCACCACCAACCAGTCCGACTTTGCATCCCTTATTACCGTTCTCATCTCCCTCCATCTCAAGTAGTTTTCCATCCACTTTAACACTTTTCCTTTCAGTCCTCCATAAATCTCTACTTTCCATAACAGTCTCTCGTGAGGTACCTTGTCAAAAGCTTTCTTTAAATCCAAATATACACAGTCCATCCATCCCTCTCTCTCTTGTATTTTGTCAACCACTCTTGAATAAAAGCTCAGTAGATTTGTTACACATGACCTCCCTTTCCTGAAGCCAAATTGATGATCCGATAATAACTTATGATCCTCCAGGAACCGTATCCAATATTTCTTTATCACCCTCTCACAAATCTTACCGACCACACTTGTTAGAGACACAGGTCTATAGTTAAGAGGCTCTTCCTTACTGCCTCCCTTATAAATGGGCACCACTTCAGCTCTCTTCCACTCTACTGGTACTTCCCTGTTTCTAATGAGCACCTTATAATATCATATAATGGATCAATCAATTCTTCTCTACACTCCTTCAATAATTTTCCTGAAACTTCATCTGGTCCCATCGCTTTATCATCTTTAAGTTCCTCCAACATTTTATATAACTCCTTTTAGGTATCTTAATGTCATCCATGTGCACATTTCCTTGTACATTCTGTGGCTTTACAAACATTGTTTCTTTAGTAAATACTTGCTGAAACCTATTATTTAGCAATTCCGCTATATTCTTAGGGTCATCTACTATCCCTTGCTCTCCTTTTAATCTTTCAATGGACTCTCTCTTTTAAGTTTACCATTTATGAACCTGTAAAACAATTTTGGATGTTCCTTACTCTTGTCTACAATATCTTTTCAAATTTTCTTTCTTCCTCCTCCTTACCCTCACATACTCATTTCTTGCCACTCTATAATTCTCCTTATTTAGTATATTCCTGCTCTTTTCCATCTTTTCCAAGCCACATCTCTCTTTTCCTTAGCCTTAACACAAGTTGCATTAAACCAATCCTTTCTTCCTTCCTCTCTTGGTTTATACTTTGGTACAAATTTCATAACTCCTTCTTTATAATATTTCATAAAAATCTCATATTTCTTTTGCACTTCTCTGATTTGTAACATCTCCTCCCAATCTAATTTTCTGAAATAATTTTTCAAACTTTCTGTGTCCATCTTTCTATAATTCAATCTACCACTCCTGTATGTCTCGTCCTTCCTTCGCTGTGTTGTTGCTATCTGCATTTCCATAACCACATGATCACTCTTTCCCAAAGGACACTTGTATTGTATATCTCCACATAGGTACACTTCTCTTGTTAACACCAAATCCAGTCTAGCCGGTTCATCATCTCCTCTATATCTAGTATTTTCCTTCACCCTCTGTTCCATCATATTTTCCATCATTAGATTAAGAAATCTCTCTCCCATGCTTCTTCTCCAACACCACTTACTAGATTTTCCCAATCCACCTCCTTACAATTAAAATCTCCTACTAGTATCACCTTTCTTTTCCAGATAATACACTTTCCAAACTCTGTAAAGTATCCTTGATCATATTGTCGTATTCCTTAATGTCCAAGAATTTGTTTTAGGAGGTACATAGGTCACCATGATTATTAATTCTTTTCCATCACTTTTTATCCTTATGCTTATCACTTCTGCGTTGTTCTTCCCATACCAAACCTTATCCACATTTATTTATTTCTTCGTCATAATCATAACTCCTCCTCCACCTTTACTCTCTATCCTTTCTCCATATATTATATTTATTATCCAAATTTATCTTTGTTTTTTCATGCAATTTTGTCTCAGTCAAACACACTATATCAGGCTTCTCCACTATCATATAGTCTTGCAATTCCAATCTACTTGACAGTATCCCATCTATATTAGTATACATTACGGTCCACCCACTGCTCCCTCTAGGGGTTCCTCCGTATTCCTTCTTTCCACATACCACTTTCTGACTCTCTCTCCTATAACTCTCCAAAAACTTTTCTCTTTCCTCCTCAGACCGCTCATCATTTTCCTTCTCGCCTCTTCCACCAATTCCTTATATCTTCTCCTCTCTTCCTCATTTCTATTCTTTCTCACAAACACCTCTTTACAACCTTCTATCTCTCTTAACTTTGATGTTCTATATAGGACATCCTCCAGATTGTTGTGACTTCAGTACTACTTTAATCGGTCTGCTCACTCCCTCCTTATACGGACCCAGTCTATGGATCTCTTCCACTTCTTCTTGTAGGTCTTTTTTTTCATCATCATTTAGATTTTTGAACAGATCTCTTACCGTTTTAATTCTTCCTTAATTCTCTTAGGCTTATATGTTATATTTTGTTCTTTCATCCCAAATATTAACACACTCTTCTTCTTTTCTGCTATTTCCCTTATCAATGTTTCCTTATTCTTCATTACATTAACCAGTTCCTTGGACCTTTCTTTTTTGTCTTCCTTCAACTGATCTTTAATTATTTCTTGTAATCCAACCATCTCTGCTTCCCTCGACTCAGTCCATTGTGTTTTCTTCAGTTCCCATTCCCTTTCAAACCTTTCATTCTGCTCACTAATCATTTCCTTAAAGTCATCTTTCTCCTTTACTACTCTCTCCATTTTCTCCTCCAACCGTCTCTTGTATTTTCAACCTCCACCTTCAAATGCATTCTCATCCACCAATCGTTTTCATTTTCCTCCAGTCTCTTAACTCTTTCCTTCAAAGCCTTGCGAATTCTCTATCCTGCTCCTCCTCACTCCTCTGAACTTTTAATTCCTTCACTAACTCCTCAAATCTCTTCTCCAACATCACCAATCTACCTTGCAATGTTGCCCTGTTGAAGCTGGACTCATGCTTTGACTGGCCACTTTCGGCTTTGCTCCTGGGCCTCATCAACATATTTTGAATTTGGTAATTTATTCCTTACCGGTCTATCCATTTTCCTTACTTTTCCTGGGAACATGTGGGTGTGTGGTCACTGGGGGCCAGGCCTGGTAGTTACGTGTGTGGTTGGATGCGTTGGCGGCTGCTATGGCTGGCCTTTGTGGGTTCCCGCTCTGTCGTTTGGAGTGTGGAGGTTCTCCACCTCCGATCACTCCCATGTACACGCCACCAGGCTACGTTCACTCTGTACACTCGTTCACTCGCTCTGGTCGCCCCTCAATAGCAATAACTATTCTCACTCAAGCACATTGCTTAGCGTGTGGAGTGTTATTTAGATGCCGTTCATGCGCAGGAGGCACGTCCGCTCTCCACGGAGGCACGTCCGCTCTCATCACAACCACCATCCTCATCCTCCTCCTCCTCCACCTCATCCTTTTTATATATATATATATATATATATATATATATATATATATATATATATATATATATATATATATACAGGCAACCCGTTTAACGAAGGTTCACAAACGTGTGTGTGTGTGTGTGTGTGTCAAGCCTCTCGTGGACAACACAGGCTCTGCCGATACAAAGGCCTGACCCAGAAGAAATTCTGTGTCACCTGTAGCATCAAGATCAAGATCGAGATCACATGCACCACTCACTGCCCAGTCAAAACATAACAGCGCCACCAGCAGCTAATCTTCCTTAGTTCAACTTACCACCAAAACACCCTGCAATGTGGCCTAACGTTCCTAAGAAGACCAGGAAGTGTCTTACTCTCGAAGTGAAGCTGGGTATTATTCACAGACAAGAGAGAGGCCAGAAAACTAATAACATTGCTACTCACCATGGCTTGACTCCATCTACTGTCTACTATTTTCAAGTCAAGATACTCTATTAAGAAGGCTAGTGAGACCTCATCTTCCTTGCAAGCTAAAAGAACCACCAGAACTTGTGAACCTACAATGGATAAAATGGAAAGCCTTGTGGAAATGTGGTACATAAGTTTTGTATGCGGTACCATGATGCGCACTTTGTTTACATTCCACAGGTTGCCGGTTAGTGTATTTTCCGTTTCACTCTCCCTCCCTTCATAAAGTTAAGATCATCAACATTATAAAGTTACGTACATACATACATTAGTGTACATTATAATATCTTAAATTAAACTACCTAAATGTTTAACTTCATAATTTTTACTTTCATTAAACCTTTTACTGTACTATGATGCACTCTCACTTTGCTTACTCTCAATGGAAGTTCAAATCAGGGGTTATACTTGTTATAATCGGTTAAACAAGTTTA